>NW_024641807.1:0-341 GCF_008729295.1 Plectropomus leopardus
CTGTGTGATGGCTGGGCTCAACCCACAATGCATTGTGGGAAACTGTAAACGATGCAGACCGAGGATTTTTTCAGAATCAGTATGACATCCGAGTATTTCTGGCATACTGTTGTAGTGGACTGCCTTGGCGTGGTCATTACATTTGTCCCTCTGAGGAACTCCAGAGCTCAATGTCCCCTGGGCAAGTGGGGGACACGTCAAGAGACACTGTTTTACGAACCCAAAACATCCAACAGAGGGTTGTTAATTAACTTAACTTATACTCCCTGGGGATGTCTGCAAACACGCTCTGCCTTTTTAAGCCACGGGAAAGTGTCAGTATCTGACACCCTCCATCCTGA
>NW_024641808.1:0-226 GCF_008729295.1 Plectropomus leopardus
GCCAACAGGACCACATCATCTGCAAAGAGCAGAGACTTAATCCTGAGCTCACCAAACCGGACCCCCTCAACACCCAGGCTGCGCCTAGAAATTCTGTCCATAAAAGTTATGAACAGAATCGGTGACAAAGGGCAGCCCTGGCGGAGTCCAACCCTCACCGGAAACGAGTTCGACTTACCGCCGGTAATGCGGACCAAGCTCCGGCACCGGTCATACAGGGAACGGA
>NW_024641809.1:0-417 GCF_008729295.1 Plectropomus leopardus
TGCGGCCGTATGTCTTGGACACTCGGGTGAAGAGAGGGGCGGAGCTGTCAACCGATCACCATCTGGTGGTGAGTTGGCTCCGATGGTGGGGGAGGACGCCGGTCAGGCCTGGCAGACCCAAACGCATAGTGAGGGTCTGCTGGGAACGTCTGGCAGAGTCTCCCGTCAGAAGGAGCTGCAACTCCCACCTCCGGAAGAGCTTCGACCATGTCCCGGGGGAGGCTGGGGACATTGAGTCCGAGTGGGCCGTGTTCCGTGCCCCCATTGCTGAGGCGGCCGACCGGTGCTGTGGCCGTAAGGTGGTTGGTGCCTGTCGGGGCGGCAACACCCGAACCCGCTGGTGGACACCGGCGGTAAGGGGTGCCGTCAAGCTGAAGAAGGAGTCCTATCGGGCCTTCTTGGCCTGTGGGACTCCGG
>NW_024641810.1:0-263 GCF_008729295.1 Plectropomus leopardus
CTGGGGCCAATATTTCTGTATCGGCGTTTTATTTTAACAATTGCCGATAAAATTAATTAATTCAAAAGTGCAAAGAAAGTGTCAGCATGGGAGGAACTTTTACCTTGTAAAATCTCAGAGAGCTATTTTTATTTATTAATTTTTTATTTAAATTTTCACCTTTTAAAAAAAAGTTACTGGGAGCTTTTTGTATATGATGTTAAACTTTAACGTTTTTTTAAACATTTGCTAAAGGCATTTAAACAAAGTTTTGTGTTGGAGTT
>NW_024641811.1:0-217 GCF_008729295.1 Plectropomus leopardus
CTGTAGTTATTTCTGGGTTTTTTTACACAGTGCTTGAGCAATGTTTCTGAGGTGTATTATGCTCTGTTTGTTTACCTTGAGGTCAGAGGTCTAGGAATGATTACGTCTCGGAGTCAGATGAGTAGAATATTGATACTAGGCTTACATGACATGGACTGTGGCCCTTGGGAGTTATTTTTGTGATTAAAATACAATAGGTGAGGAATGTTTACTGATG
>NW_024641812.1:0-395 GCF_008729295.1 Plectropomus leopardus
GGAACACACCCTCCGGTCCCCCTTCTTGAAAAGAGGGACCACCACCCCAGTCTGCCAGTCCAAGGGCACTGCCCCCGATGTCCACGCAATGTTGCAGAGTCGTGTCAGCCACGACAGCCCCACAACATCCAGGGCCTTGAGGAACTCCGGGCGGGCCTCGTCCACCCCCAGGGCCCTGCCACCGAGGAGCTTTTTGACCACCTCGGTAACGTCAGCCCCAGAGATAGAGGAGCCCACCCCCGGGTCCCCAGGCCCTGCCTCTCCAACAGAAGGCGTGTCGGTGGGATGAGGAGGTCTTCGAAGTATTCCTTCCACCGATCCACAACGTCCCGAGTCGAGGTCAGCAGCGCCCCGTCGCCACCATACACAGTGTTGACGGAGTACTGTTTCCCCCT
>NW_024641813.1:0-410 GCF_008729295.1 Plectropomus leopardus
TGCCCCAAGTGGAGAAGTTTAAGTACCTCGGGGTCTTGTTCACGAGTCAGGTAAGGATGGAACGGGAGATCGACAGGCGGATCGGTGCGGCGTCTGCAGAAATGCGGACGCTGCACCGGTCTGTCGTGGTGAAGAGGGAGCTGAGCCGAAAGGCTAAGCTCTCGATTTACCAGTCGATCTTCGTTCCTACCCTCACCTATGGTCATGAGCTTTGGGTAGTAACCGAAAGAACAAGATCGCGGGTACAAGCGGCCGAAATGAGATTCCTCCGTAGGGTGGCTGGGCTCTCCCTTAGAGATAGGGTGAGAAGCTCGGTCATCCGGGAGGAGCTCGGAGTAGAGCCGCTGCTCCTCCGCATTGAGAAGAGCCACCTCATCTGGCTCTTCTCAATGCGGAGGAGCAGCGGCTCT
>NW_024641814.1:0-407 GCF_008729295.1 Plectropomus leopardus
GCTCGGTCATCCGGGAGGAGCTCGGAGTAGAGCTGCTGCTCCTCCGCGTTGAGAAGAGCCAGATGAGGTGGCTCGGGCATCTAATGGTCAGGTAGGAGAACCCGGGGAAGACCCAGGACACGCTGGAGAGACTATGTCTCACAGCTGGCCTGGGAACGCCTCGGGGTCCCCCGGGAAGAGCTGGACGAAGTGGCCGGGGAGAGGGAAGTCTGGGCTTCCCTGCTTAGGCTGCTGCCCCCGCGACCCGACTCCGGATAAGCGGAAGAAAATGGATGGAGTTCAACAGAACTGATAACAGTTTGAATTATTCAGAGTCATGTTAGCATGTTAGCACCAAATGAGTCATCAATTAATCTGCCAATTGATTCTGATCTGTTCGTATTATACACACACACACACACACACAC
>NW_024641815.1:0-209 GCF_008729295.1 Plectropomus leopardus
CTTCCCTCACTCGTGAACAAGACCCCGACGTACTTAAACTCCTCCACATGGGGCAGGACTTCATCCCCGATCCGGAGGGGGCACGCCACCCTTTTCCGGCTGAGAACCATGGTCTCGGATTTGGAGGTACTGATTTCCATCCCAGCCGCTTAACACTCGGCTGTGAACCGATCCAGTGAGAGCTGAAGGTCGCGGCCCGATGAAGCCAA
>NW_024641816.1:0-228 GCF_008729295.1 Plectropomus leopardus
TGGACACTCGGGTGAAGAGAGGGGTGGAGCTGTCAACCGATCACCACGTGGTGGTGAGTTGGCTCCAATGGTGGGGGAGGACGCCGGTCAGACCTGGCAGACCCAAACGCATAGTGACGGTCTGCTGGGAACGTCTGGCAGAGTGTCCCGTCAGAAGGAGCTTCAACTCCCACCTCCGGATGAGCTTCAACCATGTCCCGGGGTAGGCTGGGGACAATGAGTCCTAGT
>NW_024641817.1:0-5565 GCF_008729295.1 Plectropomus leopardus
GGGGAAAACGAGTGTTTTCAGACTGTAAACACGAACTGAACATCTCCTCCGACCTTTGACCTCCGTCTTGTTGGTGACTGACAGTTTAAATCTGCTAAAAGTTTGAGCCGGAACTTAATTCATCTGCGATTTCTGCTTCAAGCTGGTTTCAAAGTCCGATGGCTGAACGGTCGGAGGTGGACATGTTGTCTCCACGGGGGTGTCCAGATCAGTGTCTCAGCAGGTCTGTTGAGTCTCAAGTCAGAGTTTCCTGCGAAGCTGGCTCTTTTTTCAACCTGCTGGATCACCATGGCAACTGATGCTGCAGACTGAACCTGTTTCTGTTCTGAGTTTCATCTAAAATTCTGCTGAAAAACGTCTTTTAAAAATAATTGCCTAAATCAACTAATTTATTTCAATTTGCTGAACAAGTTGCTCGTTGCCTATTTTTTATTAAAGAAATCAAACCAGTTTGCTAAAAGCTCTGAATATTAGTGAAAGTAGGGCTGGGCGATAAAACGATAATGAAATCACTCGCGATATAACTTTTCCTCGATTGAAATATGAGACGTAATCGATAGAATGTCAATAGAACTCATTCCAGCCGTGTTTTGACAGACAACATGAACAGCCAATGATAATAAGAATAGCGCCGCAAAGAACCAAATGCAGTGAAGGACTTTGACTGCAGAACAGCTGACTGTTTGACAGCCACAGCATTTCATCATGGCGGCTCAAACAGCCGATGGTCCGACAGCAGCGCAGTGAGACAGACAGACAGAGCGCAGCTTCTCCTCACAGCACCAAAGTGTCTGAAACAGACACATCTGCAGAGGTGAAAGTGACTTCTTTAGACTCTACAGACGACTTTGTGTTAGTTTCAGCTTTAATCAGACTTTGGATGAATTATTTAGAAACACCAGGAGGCATCGCTCATCCAGCCGCTCGCGCTGAGCTCTCATTATTATTACCAGGGGCAGATGTAATGTTTTGGGGGCCCGGGGCCACAAGCACATGAGCTTATTTTCAGCCTTTCTCTAACTGTGAATGTCGGCAGGCTGTCGGCAGCTATAGGAGAAGTAGGCCGACTCAAAAGTTTTTAATTCCTGAGTAAAATGATTAACAGCACAGAAGTTTGACAGAAGCTGAAGTCAGAGTCCTGCAGTCAGGAGAGGTTGGCCTATTATCAGCACAATGTGCTTCAATTTACCTGAAGTTTGTTAATTACTTGTTAAAGAATGTAATTAAACTAAATAAAATTACATGAAAAATGAAATTAAGTTAGATTGAAGGAAAAAACAGTTCAAATGAGCGAATGTCCTGCAGTCTGATCCAGAGTTCAGTGCTGATGATCAGCTGACAGGAAACAGTGTGATTCGCCGGCTCTCAGCTGTTAGAGCGACGCAGGTTCAGATCTCATCCTGTTTATGTTTTAACATTAAAATGTCCTGACGGCGTTTCAGTTTCACACTGAGGCTGACGTTACTGTCTGCAGCCGCTCTCCTTTCTCCGGCGCCATCTTCTCCTCTCTTTGCCCGGAGGATGCGGTTGCCACGGTAACCAGACAGTCCCCACAGGGAGAGGGAGAGACGGAGGCTGGGGAGGATGTTGGGGGGGAGGGGCCGATCGACGCGCTCTTTGTTCAGAAACAGGACGAGCGTTTAAGAAACCTGAAAACCTGACTTTAAGAGGGAAATCCTCCAGTCTGTGATCGGCTCCACAAAGCGATCCGTCGATTCACACTGACGATGATTTCACGTGAAATCAGCGAGTAAACACACGAACCTCAGTGATCTTCATCAGCTGCAGCAGCAGGAGGAGGAGGAAGAGGAGCAGATGAACCAGCACAAACAGCACTGATAGATGATGAACTCTGAAACATCAGAAGCATAAGAGAGAATAATAATGATAATAATAATCTAAGTTTAATTTGATTAGATTTGATTTCTATTTATTTCAAACATGTAAAAAGGAAATAAAGAAAATATTATACAAAAATCAAAGTAATAATTGCAAAAAATGAAAAACATAAAGAAAAAGAAATGGCCAAATACAAAATGACTCGCTTCACATATTCAAAAAGGAGTCAAATCCAATTCACTTAACCCTTTAGGGCCCACTTTATTTCTTTGCACACAAAATGCAACTTTCAAAATCAAGCTAAGCGCTTAAGAAAATATTATACATTAATATGTTTTTCTACTTTCATTGAGTTTATTGTTTTCACCAACATCAGTCCTAGTCATAAAGCCACTATGTTTTTAGATTAATTATGGATAATTCTCAGTCTCCTCCTCCTCAGTGTGTGAGTCAAACAGTCACTAAGGGGTTAAACAGTACTCGATTACAGTCATGGAGTAAACGTACTTCCTAAACGTACTTCCCTGCAGGCTGTTTTTGTCTCTTCCTGTTTCGCCTCTCCTCTTCCTCGTCTTCTTCATCTCAGATCGGGGTCACAGGCATCACATCGGTCATTGCCATAGCAACTGCACCGTTAACGGTCCTCATTTAAAAATCTCTGTCTGATTGGTCATCCTCCAGGGAGCTCCCACAGTTTTTTTACCCAACATGCTCTGCTGCCAGCGACTGCAGCAGGGAGCGCTCTGCGTGTGTGTGTGTGTGTGTGTGTGTGTGTGTGAGATGACAGGAGAGGCAGAAAGAGACACTGCTTGATGTAAATGTGTCACCATGGTGATGGAGGGGGGATGTGGGCCTGTTACCGTGGTAACAGAGAACATCAATATATAGAGCAGGTTTTTGATGAGAAACACACACACACACACACACACACAGCAGCTGAGGTCAGCAGTACGAAGGGGACCTTCACACACACACTCACACACACACACACTCACTCACAGACACACACACACACACACACACACACGTCTTTGTATTGTATTTGTGAGGACGGTCGTTGATCTTAATGAGTCTGAACCCTGAAATGACCTTTATTGAGAAATCTTCGATCCAGAACTCGGACTGTGAAACAAACACGTTTCTGTCACTGCTCTGTTTCGTCGATGACATCGTAACGGAGCGTCAGGAGGCGGAGCGGGTCGTCGTTAATGTGTGAATGTGACTCGTGGTGTGAACGTCCTGCTGTGTCTCTGTGCTGTGTTTTAAGGCCCCAAAAGTCCAAACCGCCCGCCGGCCGATGCCCTCATCCATTTTTTTTTTTTTTTGCATGTTTAATAAGTAAACAAAGAGCTGATGTCCAGAGGGAGCGAGGTGGAAAGAAATTTGTTTTTCTTTATTAGAAGGCAGCTAATTTAAAAAAAATGAACTGGGAGATGTAAAAGTAACAGCCAGAATTAAAGCATAAGAACAGTATAAAAAGAAGATATATTGCATTTTCTGTCAGCAGCAAATCACCGTAAACTGATTCAGCACACATGTAATCCACCCCAACCCCCAAAAGTGTACAGAAATGAACAAAATAGAATAAATTCAAATTTAATAAAATAAACTAAGACCGAAATTAAATTAAATGAAATAAAATGAAATCAAAGGAAAAAATAAAATAAAATTAAGTTAGATAGAATAAAGTGAAATGAAATTAAATAAAATTTAAAAATTAAATTAAATTGAAAAAAGGGGAATATCAAAAAATAATAAAATAAAATAAAGTAAAATGGAATAAAAATACAATCTGTTGAAATAAATTAAATAAAATGAGATTTAAATAGAATGACATACAGTGGAATAAAATAATACAGTAAAATGAATCAAATAAAATAGGGTAATACACTATTTTAAGTTCATCTTATATTAATTTACAAATGTTGACAGTTAAAAAAATCCAGAAACCCATCTTTGACAGATTTGGACATTGAGGTTAACTTATCCTCCAGAGCTTCGACCCTCAGATTAATATCATCAGAATAAATGCTGTTAATTCTTGAGTTCATCGTGGTACAAATAATGATTTTGTTTGTCTGCAGAGCGTCTTAAATATCAGCTGATAAAATGATAAAAATTATGAAAACTGAAAACAAAACAAGGTTATTGCTGTGGTTCAGTCCTCTGCAGCCCGTCCTGTAAATCCACATAAAACCACTCCTCCTTCCTCTTTCCCACAATCCCCTGGGGCTCCGCTCTTCATAATGAATGCAGCAGCGGTGACATTTTCTGCGCTGAGCGACCGCTGGCTTCAGATCAGCTGCAGAGACTCTGAACCGTCTCAGCACCGACAGAAACTGTTTTTTATTCACCACCTGAAACAAACAAACAAACAGCAGCGTCACGTCGTCTCCACGCGTCGACTCTCTGAACTGAAGGTCACGGTCTGATTTGGTCACGTGATGAGGAGCTGAGTGAGCGTGTGCAGCTCTGAGCGCGGAGCGGTGACCTCACTGTGTCACACACGCTCAGTGTGAGCGTTCGTTATTGGTCTGAGCTATGTGTGTGTGTGTGTGTGTGTGTGTGTGTGTGTTTGTTTCTGTCCACCAGCAGAGGACGGTTTACTCTACTGCAGTAAAAATACTATAGTGTAGAAATACTCGGTTACAAGTCCTGCACTCCAAATGCTACTCATGTATGTCGAAGTACAAAAGCATCAAAATACACTCAGCAAAAAGCTCCTTCAGTGTGTTTAAGGGTTTAACGTGAATCTAATTAGTCAGTACGTTTCCATGGAAACTAACAGATCAACAAGCACCACCTTAAGTTTATATAAAGTAATTATGCAAATAATCAAAAAAACATCATCTGAATTTTATCCAAAAACTTTTTTTAACACAATCGTAAAAACATTCAGCGTAAAAAACTGATGAAATGTGTCGTCAGTTTGTCAAATTCAGCTGTTTCCTCGTTATGATCCACGTTTGCTTCAGAGTCAATAATGTTGTTACGCAACTGCTTATTAAAACAATCAGCACACATGAATCAATACACACAAGCAGCACACGTGTCTACAAACATACACAACAAAATAAGCAGAGTCCTAATATTTAAGACGCAAATTCATATTCAGATATTTCCTGCAGTTTAACCCTTTGAAACCTGAGCAATGAGCAAGGAAAAAATAAAAACTAAAAAGAACAACAAGAAATTAGTAAAAAGTACAAGAAAATTACCTGAGAATTAGTAAAAAAAAACAACAAAAAACCCAGAAACCTTAAACAAACAACATAGAACATTTTTAAACAAAAGACCTGAAAAAAAGTGCTTAATAATTAATAAAAACTTTTAACATAATTTCAAATATTTAATATGATCACTTTAAATACAATACGACTTAAATATGACATTTTATCTATGTTTATAAAATCTCTAAAATCATTCTCTAAATCTTCTATTCTTTCGTCAACATTTCTTACCAAGTTGCTCACTGACTTTAATCCCATTTTTGTGAAAGAGAACAAAGTGCAAAGCTTTAGATACTTGTGAAAGCAGCGCAAGAAAATCGATGTTGCTGCAGGTTTCAAAGGGTTAACAGAAATTAATCTGCAAGAAGGTGAAGAGCAGAGAGATGAAGAGCAGAGAGATGAAGAGCAGAGAGATGAAGAGCAGAGAGATGAAGAGCAGAGATGAAGAGCAGNTGAAGAGCAGAGAGATGAAGAGCAGAGAGATGAAGAGCAGAGA
>NW_024641818.1:0-418 GCF_008729295.1 Plectropomus leopardus
CCCTGGTAAGGTCTTTTCAGGGGTACTGGAGAGGAGGGTCCGCCGGACAGTCGAACCTCGGATTCAGGAGAAGCAATGCGGTTTTTCGTCGTGGTAGTGGAACTGTGGACCAGCTCTGGACCCTTGGCAGGGTCCTTGAGGGGGCATGGGAGTGTGCCCAACCAGTCCAGATGTGCTTTGTGGACTTCGAGAAGGCATTCGACCGTGTCCCTCGGGGAGTCCTGTGGGGGGGTACTCCGGGAGTTTGAGGTAGCGGACCCCCTGATACGGGCTGTCAGTTCCCTGTACGACCGGTGCTAGAGCTTGGTCCGCTTTGCCGGCAGTAAGTCGGACTCATTTCCGGTGAGGGTTGGACTCCGACAGGGCTGCCCTTTGTCACCGATTCTGTTCATAACTTTTATGGACAGAATTTCTCGGC
>NW_024641819.1:0-374 GCF_008729295.1 Plectropomus leopardus
AAGAAACCTGGGATTGTTTTTGTTTGTAGGTGAGGGTAGGAATGAAGACTGATCAGTAAATTGAGAGCTTTGCCTTTCGGCTCAGCTCCCTCTTCACCATGACAGATCGGTGCAGAGTCTGCATCACTGCAGATGCTGCACCGATCCGCCTGTCGATCTCCCGCTCCATCCTTCCCTCAGTCGTGAACAAGACCCTGAGGTACTTAAACTCCTCCACTTGAGGCAGGATCTCTTCCCCGATCTGGAGAGGGCACTCCACCCTTTTCTGGCTGAGAACCATGGCCTCGGATGTGGAGGTGGTGATTCTCATCCCAGCTGCTTCACACATGGCTGCGAACCGATCCAGTGAGAGCTGAAGGTCACGGCCTGATGAA
>NW_024641820.1:0-510 GCF_008729295.1 Plectropomus leopardus
ATGCTTAAAAAAACCTAAGAAAAAAACTAAGAGACTGTACATATCTATACATATACATGTGTAAAGTGCGGAACAGTATCTGAATAAATATAAATAAAAATAAAGTCAGCAGTGTAGAATGACATGGAGCTAAGACCGGAGTTTAGAGGTGAGTTATTGATAGCATAATAATAGCAAATGATAGTAAAACTAAATATAAACAGCAGAAAATGGAATAAAATATTTCAATCTCCTTTTATTGTGTTTTAATTTTTGAAAAATCATCTAAAATTAAATATGAAATTTTGTTGAATTTCATTAAATATTTCTGTTTTTACTACATTTCTTCTTGTTAAATATAACAGCAGTAAAAACGAAAAAAAAAAAAAGGGAAAAAGAGGACATTTACTTTTTGTTTACTGTTTATTTACTCATATTTAATTCAGCATCTGCTCCAAGTTTGGATTGGTTGTGCATGCACACCTTTGCTTAAATATCGTAACAATATGCTTGCAGTTGAAGGAATTAAAT
>NW_024641821.1:0-463 GCF_008729295.1 Plectropomus leopardus
TTAAAAAATTGTAAAAATCACATTTGCAGTAATATTGTGAAAGAAGACCTCAAAAGTAAATTTTCAATTCTAGTTTTGTATTTTTAAAATGACTGCTAATAAAGGTTCCCTCTTGGATAGTACACTTAGATAGTCCCCTATTATTCATGTTCACATGTATGTGTGTGTGTGTGTGTGTGTGTGTGTGTGTGTGCGCGCGCGCACGCGCGCGTGCAGACTGTGCACACCATGTGATACCAGATGCAGTCTAAGAGCATGAAATGCAGCTCATTCATCACAGTTGTCATCTATTTTGTACAGCCCAGGAGCATCTAAAGGCAGGGCCCTGATAGCACAGATAACCTAAACTCCACTTCTATCTATCACACACACACACGCGCGCGTGCATACATACACATACACATACACATACACATACACACATACACACACATACACATACACACATACACACACACACACA
>NW_024641822.1:0-212 GCF_008729295.1 Plectropomus leopardus
TGTGTTGGAGTCTGCTGGGTCCATGTTTGGCCAGATTGTACTGAAACGGGCTGTGTTAGAACCCAGATGCAGTACGCCAAAACTCAAAGTTAGTTGGTAATGACTTTTATTATAACCAACGCAAACGAAGATCAGCTCACAGAATTTCAGTTCGTTCTTCGGGCGGTAAGCCCAAACAATGTCTCTGGGAATCCCACGAAGCGAAGACACGA
>NW_024641823.1:0-207 GCF_008729295.1 Plectropomus leopardus
GCTCAGCTTGGATTGTGGTCTTGGTTGTGCTGTTGCTGTGGTCCTGTCTGTGGCTGCACCTGTGTCATGGGTCTTGATTGCACCAATGCTGTGATCCTGCTCTACGCCATCTGCTACTGCCAATGTTATTGTTATTCATGCTTCCACTATTAATATACATGTGACTGCTGTCGCCACTTACAATATTTGCAAGTAAAATCAAATGCT
>NW_024641824.1:0-596 GCF_008729295.1 Plectropomus leopardus
ACGTGAAGTTAGTGACACCAGCGGCCATAGTCAAATGTATCCCTGGGACCAGAGCGGGCGACGTCGAGTCAAATTTGAAACTGCTGGCTAAGGCTAAACGTAAATACAGTAAGATTGTTATTCACGTTGGCGGCAATGACACCCGGTTACGTCAATCGGAGGTCACTAAAATTAACATAGAGTCGGTGTGTGAGTACGCCAAGACGATGTCAGACACCGTAATCTTCTCTGGACCCCTCCCCAATGTGACCAGTGATGACAAGTTTAGCTGCATGTCAGCACTCAACCCCTGGTTGTCATGGTGGTGTCCAGCAAATGATGTGGGCTTCGTTAATAATTGGCACTCCTTTTGGGGGAAACCTGGTCTTATCCGGAGGGACGGCATCCATCCCACTTTGGATGGAGCCACTCTCCTCTCTAAGAATCTGGCCGATTTTATTAGAGGCCCAAAGCCATGACAAATCAGAGTTGGGACCAGGTTTCAGAGTTGCAGTCTTACACGCTTCTCTGAGCTTCCTCTAGCACACACTCTACTCTCTCACACACTCTAGTCACACACCCATAATCTAAATGTTATAAAAACAGTGTCTGTCCCC
>NW_024641825.1:0-306 GCF_008729295.1 Plectropomus leopardus
GTAAGATTGTTATTCACGTTGGCGGCAATGACACCCGGTTACGTCAAGCGGAGGTCACTAAAATTAACATAGAGTCGGTGTGTGAGTACGCCAAGACGATGTCGGACACCGTAATCTTCTCTGGACCCCTCCCCAATGTGACCAGTGATGACATGTTTAGGCGCATGTCAGCACTCAACCGCTGGTTGTCGCGGTGGTGTCCAGCAAATGATGTGGGCTTCGTTAATAATTGGTGCTCCTTTTGGGGTAAACCTGGTCTTATCCGAAGGGACGGCATCCATCCCACTTTGGATGGAGCCGCTCTCC
>NW_024641826.1:0-286 GCF_008729295.1 Plectropomus leopardus
CAGTGTGTGATTACGCCAAGAGGGTTAGGGTTAGGGTTAGGGTTAGGACTAACCCTAACCCTAACCCTAACCCGGACACCGTAATCTTCTCTGGACCCCTCCCCAATGTGACCAGTGATGACATGTTTAGCTGCATGTCAGCACTCAACCGCTGGTTGTCGTGGAGATGTCCAGCAAATGATGTGGGCTTCGTTAATAATTGGCGCTCCTTTTGGGGTAAACCTGGTCTTATCCGGAGGGACGGCATCCATCCCACTTTGGATGGAGCCGCTCTACTCTCTAAGAA
>NW_024641827.1:0-251 GCF_008729295.1 Plectropomus leopardus
TGAGGCGGCCGACCGCTGCTGTGGCCGTAAGGTGGTTGGTGCCTGTCGGGGCGGCAACACCCGAACCCGCTGGTGGACACCGGCGCTAAGGGGTGCCGTCAAGCTGAAGAAGGGGTCCTATCGGGCCTTCTTGGCCTGTGGGACTCCGGAGGCAGCAGACAGGTATCGACAGGCCAAGCGGAGTGCGGCGGCGGAGTGCGGCGCCGGCGGTCGCCGAGGCGAAAACCCGGGCATGGGAGGAGTTCGGCGAG
>NW_024641828.1:0-10883 GCF_008729295.1 Plectropomus leopardus
ACAGTGGACATATGCTGCTGTCCAACCTGCTGCAGACAGGAGACAGTGGCGTTTCTAAATGAACGTTCAGCTGAACACAAACTGATAATCGATCAGAGGGGTTTCATTGATCACTGCCTGCTGGTTTATTGACGGTTCAAATAGCGCCCGGACGTTTTGGCGCAGAGGTTGTGTGACAGCGTTCGTTATCTTTTATTGTTCCTGTTCGTAAAGTTCTGTGAAAACGGTGGAGTGGCTCCTGTTTTATTTTTGGGTTTGTGGTTGGAGCTCAGGGTGCCCGTTTTTGGGACGTCAACATGTTGAGTCATCAGAATTAGAGTTATGTTTTGAAACATGTGACCTTTGACCTCTTCTCTGTCCTCCTGGTTGTCAGGAGACATGGACAGCCAATGGTGGGATCATGGTTCCTGGCACGGCGAGGCTGCACCCATGTCTATGGTAAGCCCCGCCCCGATCACCCCTCTGATTGACACGTCACCGGATCAGCTGATCTGATCCGAACATGTCAAAGTTTCACACCTCAGCTACTCAGTAATGTTGCTAAGCAACCACATTTGTTTACCACTCATCAGCAACCGGTCACATGGCAACCGTCCAAGGATGGAGAGCGTCTGATTGGTCGAATTCTACTGAATAAGAGGATGAAGGACGGGACGGTTCCCGCGGATACAGGAGCACTGCTGGGACTCAAGGTGACGCAGTCTTCTTCTTCTCTTTTTTCTTCTTCTCTTTTTTCTTCTTCTCTTTCTTCTTCTCTTTCTTCTTTTTCTCATTCTTCTACTACTGCTACTTTTGAATTTACTGACATATTTTTACTCATTACTTACTATACTTGTTTTTCTCTTTCTTCTTACCTTATTTTTCTTCATCTTCATCTTCCTCTTCTTTTTCTATGTCTTTTTTCTTGTTTTTGACCAACTTCTTCTTCAACTTCTTGTTGTTCTGTTTGAAGTTCTAACCTCAGTGTGGTTCCAGGTGGTCGGAGGAAAGATGACGGAGTCCGGTCGTCTCTGTGCGTTCATCACGAAGGTGAAGAGAGGAAGTCTGGCCGACACCGTGGGACACCTGAGGCCAGGTACACACACACACACACACACACACACACACACACACCTGAGGCCAGGTACACACACACACACATACACACACACACACACACGCACACACACACACACACACACACACACACACACACACGCACACACCTGAGGCCAGGTTTAGAACAGAGATGTTCTCACAGGTGTCTCCTCTCAGGTGACCAGGTTCTGGAGTGGAACGGTCGGGTTCTTCAGGGAGCCACATTTAATGAAGTTTACAACATTATCCTGGAGTCCAAACCAGAACCACAGGTGGAGCTGGTGGTGTCCCGACCCCTTGGGTAGGTCAAAGGTCACAGGAGGATAAGTCACCAAAAAAACCTCAAGTTCTGTCAGAACGTTCTATTAACATCATTCACTGTTTGTGATTTTGGGTCCTCAGAGACATCTCCAGAGCAACAGACTCCCACGCCCCACTGGATTCCAGTAAGTTTAACACATCAAAACAACCACAAAGAGACAAAAAACACCACAAAGAGACACAAAACGACCACAAACAGACAAAAAATACCACAAAGAGACACATAACGACCACAAAGAAACACAAGACGACCACAAACAGATACAAAACGACCACAAAGAAACACAAGACGACCACAAAGAGACTCTGTAAAGAGACAACTATAAAGAGTCGCAGACTGTTCTCTTTACGTTTTTTTTACATTCTGTTCAGGTTCCAGTTCCTTTGACTCTCAGAAAGTCGGCCCGTCCATCTCCGTCACGTCTCCCATGAGTCCCAGCGTCCTGTCCGGACAGGTGTCTGTAAGTTTACCCAACATGCACTGCACGACCACACGGCACACCCACAGCCAATCAGCTGTCAGTTAACAGGCGTTTCCATGGTGATGTGTGTGTGTTTCAGACTGGAAACAGGCGTCCTCTGGTTCCCAGAATCCAGGTAACTAGCTGTAGAGAGGAGTGAGACGTCTGTCTGTTCCACCTGTTCTCTGGAACTGTGGGTTCTCTCGACTGATTCGTAGTTCTAGTGTTAGTACAGGTAAAGCCCTGCCCATGCAGTAGAGGTAGAGATGGGTTCTGCTCTCTTGGGTTATTCATCTGTTCTTTGTGGTTCTTCTTCTGTGCTGTGGGGGTTCCTCTGCTTCTCTTGGGGGTTCTGCTGGTGTTTTACAGGGTTCTATGTGTTTTGTGGGGTATGTTGAGTGTCTGATTTATGGGTTCTGTGGGGTTCTGCTGGTGTTCTACAGGGTACAGCTACCGCTCTGTCGGCTGTTATACGAAGTTCTACTTTGTTCTGCTCTGCTCTGTTACTGCCACTGGGCTGTCGGGAGTCCTTACTGTTCCACAGGGTTCTCAGCTGTTCTGTAGGCTGTTTGTTCCCTCTGCTGTTCTCCGGGGTTCTCCTACAGTTGAGTAGGGTTCTGTCATTGATGCTTCCATCTTGATTTTTGCAGGTGAAGCTGTGGTACGATAAAGTCGGTCATCAGCTGATCGTCACGGTTCTCGGAGCCAAAGAACTTCCTGTCCGAGATGACGGTCGACCGAGGAACCCTTATGTTAAGATCTACTTCCTGCCAGACAGAAGGTACCAGAAGAACTGGCTTCGTGGTCTTAGTAATAGTTAGAACATTCAGATTCATGCGACATGAAGATGTTATTGTTGTGCATTATGATGTTTCTGGTTCTGCAAAAGAAACTTCAGAATTTCAGGTCTGGTTCTGTGGAGCCGGTATTGGGTCCTGCCCTGTGATTAGCTATTGATTGTCTCCTGTCACAGTGATAAGAGTAAACGCAGAACAAAGACAGTGAAGAAATCGGTGGAACCTCGGTGGAACCAGACCTTCATGTACTCTCCGGTCCATCGAAGGGAGTTCAGAGAGCGGATGTTGGAGCTGACCGTCTGGGACCAGGCCCGGGTACGCGAGGAGGAGAGCCAGTTCCTGGGAGAGGTGGGAACCCTCGAAGAACGTAGAACCTGACATGTTTCAGCTGTTTCAGGCGTATTTTATATTATTTTACTGTCTTTGAAAGGGCACTGCTCAAACCCGTCTGTCCCATCTGTCTTTCTAACTACTCTGACCTGTCTGTCCCTTTGACTCCTTGGTCCTTCCTGACCCGTCTGTCCCACTGTCCCTATGGGTTCAGGTCCTGATCGAGATGGAGTCGGCCCTGCTGGACGATCAGCCTCACTGGTACAAACTGCAGCTCCATGACGTGTCCTCTGCACCGCTGCCCAACGCCTCCCCCTACCTGCAGAGGAGAGGACTGCAGCCCGAGGAGACGCCGCCGAGCAGGAGGCTGCAGAGTGAGACACACACACACAGAGTACACACACACACACACACACACACACACACACACAGAGTACACACACACACACACACACACACACACAGAGTACACACACACACAGAGTACACACACACACACACACACACACAGAGTACACACACACACACACACACACACACACACACACACAGAGTACACACACACACACACACACACACACACACACACAGAGAGAGTACACACACACACAGAGTACACACACACACACAGAGTACACATACACACACACACAGAGTACACACACAGAGTACACACACACACACACACACACACTCACAGATCAGACACATCTACACCACCAGGCTAACTATCATACTCACACAGACACCAGTCACGCGAGTCCTGCACTAACAGACACCACTAGCCACATCCCACCTAGAGTAACCACCAGCAACCTCCCTCACTTATCAGCGACTTCCCCCACAACAAAGTTGATCAGCACATATACCTACATCAGACAACCTGCACAAATGACGCCGACATCACAACACTGGTCATAGTGCCGACACCCAGGGCCTCAACATGTGAGTGCTTGGCTCATAGTTCGCGTACAATGCACACACACACGACAATCGTGTCCGCAGTTCACTCGCAGAGTAACAGACACATAACCCACTGAATTTGATACACCTGGTCACCCACTAATTCGACACGCCCGCGCTGAGACCCCAAACTGCCACACCCCAGCGATACTTAGTGACGTTCCAGTTTTTGTCCATGTTGCAGTTTCGACACCGACTTCATTGCCCAACCCCTCCGAGACCTCTTTGTGCCCACCATCTAGCCCGTTACACCCCCCCCTTTATTTACCCAGCGTGCACCTACACCCACACACGAGTATCCCGTCTGTGCACACGTGATACAGCAACAACACCCTGCCCCCATCCGGCCATTACCCACACACCCACACACACACACACACACACACACACACACACACACAGTACACACACACACACACACACACACACACACATAGAGTAGACACACACACACACACACACACAGAGTACACACACACACAGGTAGACACACAGAGTAGACACACACACACACACACATACACACTGATGATACACACTGAATACACACCCAGGCCCTCGTGTGTGTGTTTGTTTGTTTGTTTGTTGTCTTCAGTTCTCAGTCTTGTTTTCTTTTTATTCCTTTCATGTTCTTCTTCTCTTGATTTTGTTTTTAATTTTCTCCCATGATGCTTTGCCAGACAAAGGTCCTTACTATAACTCAGGTAATAACAGCTGTGTGTGTATTTGTGTGTGTGTGTGTGTGTGTGGGATGAGTTGGACAGTTTCGGTGTTTTGTTTCAGGAGTTCTGACGGTTCCACTGTGAGCTGGTAGGACGTTGTCTTTGAGTGTTCTAGCTGTAAATGAAGGAGTCCTTAATTTCCTTGAGGGTTTCCTGGAAAACCTCAAAAGTCCTTCTAGCAGTACCTGAGGGGGTTTGGGAAATACCTAATGTTGCCAAAGAGTTCTGAGGGTCCCAGCACTCATCCAGTTTTGAAATTGTCATCGAGATCTTTGAGAGCTTCATGGGATTTCAAGATTCTTTATTGGGGTTCCACAGATCCTTGTAAAGGTTCTGTAAGTTCTCACAAATTTGTGAGACGTATGTTTTATGTGTCCTCATTTATTGTTTTGTTTTGTTTTATTTCAAATAAACTATAAGTTTATGGTATTCCAGAGTTCCTTAAAAAGGTGTTTGAGGAGCTTGATGTCTGTGTCCACGCAGAGCTTCTGTGGACCAGTGAGGGTCGATGTTAAGAAACCTTGTGAATCTTAAGATGGTTTCTAGGGTTCCTTTAAAGGGTTGCAGTTCAAGGCTGTTTTAGGACAACTTAGCACAAAGGTTCTCTTGGGCTCTCCAGAAGGTGCTCACATTCCTCAGCTATCTGCAGGGCTCACCCAGTTTTTAGTAAAGCTGGTCTGTCTCTGCAGCAGAAAGAAATCGGTGCTACTTGACCCGATAAAGCAGAGAGAAAGCACTAAACTCCACACGATGACTCGACACCTGTGAGTTTTACTGTGAGGGCAGCAGAGACATCCAGGCGCTGGTTAGATGGAGGGAAGTTTAGCACGGTTCTTTGACACATACTGCCCACATTGTTTGATACAAAGCTGGCTGAAAATCAGAAACGTGTCCCTCTGAGAAGCTGTTTGAGGTTACAGGAATCCTGGTAGGGGTTCTGGAGGTGCTTGATGCTGTCTGGGACTAAAACTCCTTGTGAAGGTGATGGAGACTCATGATGGTGCACCACTGAACTTGGATGTTTAAGAGTCTTTGAGAATCCTAAAATGTGTTTGTCTTTAAGGCTGTTCTTTGGTTCCTTAAAAGGGTGTTTGGGGATTACAGGAAGCCTGGCAGGGGTTCTACAAGTGCTTGGTGGTGAGGATGTAGAAATCTTTGTGGCGGTAGCTCAATGATCTTTTGTGTTTTGTGTCGTCAAAAATCATCAAATATGTTCCAAGGTTCTTCGGGGGGGGGTTAGCTGTTTTTGAGGCTGTCCTGAGGGTCTTTGAGAAGTTGGTGCGATCTCAGGGATCATTCTGACGTACCCCGCGATCTTTAGAGAGGTTTCTTGGAGTCTGAATGTGCCTGTTTTCATTTCATGTTTTCATTTTGGACCAACTATAGGAGTTCTGGAAAGGTTCTAGCTGTTCTGGAAAGGTTCTAGCTGTGGTTAGGAGGATGTCAGTAGTCCCTTAGGTGTTCCCAATGATCTCATAAAGGTTTAAGGGGAGTTTGGGTCAAGTGAAAAGAGGAAGTGGCCCTTTAATGTCCGTGTGAGGACTGTAGTTTCTTGTCTCCCATTGAGTCTCTGTGTGTCGGATTAGTTGACCTTCCTGTAGAGGATTATGGGCGAGCTGCTTACAGGCTTAAACGTCCTCTGTGTCTCTGCAGGGTCTCAGAGGATCAGTGACAGCGAGTTCTCAGACTACGACTGTGAAGATGGCATTGGGGTGATATCAGGTGAACTGCATCTCCCATCATGCACTGCAGCCCCTGCAGCTCGTTTTAAAGCCTGGTCAGACCTTCTCGTGCCAGTTCTGACGGCCCCTGTGTCGGGGTTGATGGTTCAACTCCCGCTTTGTTTCCCATCCAGACCACAGACAGAATGGGCGGGATTTCCACAGCTCCACCCTCTCAGTGCCAGAGCAGGTGATGTCGTCCAATCACTGCTCTCGATCTGATGTGGTCAGAATGAGGTCACGGTCGCCAAGCCAACCGCCTCCTCACAGGTAACGAACTGTTTCTGTGTGCAGTAAGTCATCTAATTTCACACCACTCACCGTCACTCTCTCATCACCCCCTCTGACCTCTGACCTTTGTCCCCAACACCTAACCCCTACTCCTTGACCCCGAACACGTAACTTGTGACCCCTAATTTCAACGCCCTGACAACTGACCCCTGACCTCTAACCTCTGGTTGCCAGTGGTAATCCTCTGTACCCGTTGTACCGGGAGGACGCTGTACGGCTGCTGCGAAGCTCCAAACTGAGCCGAGCGTACTCTGACGCCAGCCAGTACAGCCTGGACAGGTAACGATTGATCAATCAATCACAAAATAATCTGTTTAAATAGGAATGCCCCTGTGATGCTCCAGGACCAGTGACACCAACACTGGCTTCAGTACTGGTTATAGTGTGGTCTTGAGCCCGTATTGTACCACCGCTGTTACTGGTTGTACTGGCGTCTGTATTTGCGGTGGTCATGTCGCTGCTTGTGCTCTCAGCTGTAGTTCTGGCTTTAGTCTTGATTGTGATATTGGTTTTAGCGCTTCTTGTACTGCTGGTTTTATACTGGTTTCGTAATGGTTGTAGCACTGGTTATTCTGCTGGTTTTCCTGGTTGTAGATCAGGTCCTGGTCGTAGTTCTAGTTGCAGTCGGTCTGTCTGACTCTGTCTCTGTGTATTCAGGAGACCGCTCAGGAGAATGTCTGTTGCCAACTCTCTCGACTCCCACGACAGGTACTGAAACTGAAACAGGATAAACCCGAGTAGCACTGACCGTCAGGGCTGGGTATCAGTGCGCCAGACCTTCAGGGATTCAACCAAAATAAGTCAGTACCTCATAGAACTGAATCGCCTCCTGCAGGGGTCTGATCCGGAGCCCCTCACCTACCGACAAACACTACGAGAAGGCAGCAAACTTTCATTTTTTTCTCTTTTAAATATATATGCGTGTCCCCTTGTATCATTCTGTGTCCCCTCTCTAAATTTGGATGTTTTTACGGTACCGTGAATGCAACTTTTAGACCTAGCAGAATTAACTTAACAGTTCATTAACTCAACAGGTTAAGTTTCACTGTCGCTGTGCCCGACGTCCGGCTACTCCGTCTGATCCGGCCTTTAAATCACCAAACAGTATTTGCTATGTTCCTAATGAACGGTCCACATCTGGAATTAGAACATCTTTTCATGGCGGCGGATGTTTTAATTGTGTCGGCCCATTACAAATAAATAAATGAACGTGTGGGAAACCCTGTTACGTTAAGGGTACTGGTACTGTAGTATTTTTAAGGATACCCAGCCCTGCTCAGAGTACAGTAGTTACAGTCAGGATGAAAGTCATGACATTCTCACCCACATCTGTGTGTTTCTGTGTGTAAGATATTTTAATGGTCCGAACCAAACTCACTGGACAAACCACATGGTGAATGGGAGCTGTGAGGACTACAGGTAAGGACTGGGGCTTATGGGTAATGTAGTGTTATTTAGAGGATGATGTCAGCTTTATGAAACGTCAGTTAACACACAGGGATATTTATTCTGAATGAGTTTTACTTCCTCTTTCTACTTTTTTTTTAATTTTTGAAGAACATATTTCAGATTGTTTTTCCTTCAAAGGGATGCTTTGTTTGTTTGGTTTTTTTGTTCAAAAAAATATTCAGCATGCCTTCTCCTTCTGCACCGCTCTGTCAGTGTCGACTGCCCAGGTAAAGAGCAGGTGCAGGTGTGTTCGGGGTTAAAGGTCAGTAAGGTTTGAGTCATCGTGTTCTCTGACGTGTTTCTGTTCTGCAGTCAGGACTTCATCCCCGACTTCCCGTACGAACCCGATACCTGCGACGAGGAGCTGCTCAGGTAACCAGATGGACTGTTGGACACTGGGATAGGAGATAGGTGTAGACAGGTGTGGACAGGTGTAAATGGGTGTGGACAGGTGTAGACGAGTGTAGATGTGTGTAGACGTAGAGGACCCCGATCAGCTCCCTCCCTCCATCCTCTGTCCTCTCTGGAGGTGTCTCTCAGTGCAGACAGCTCAGGGTTCATTTGGTGTTCAGACTGGACTCAGGTGACACACCTGTCCACCTGCAGAGACGTTTTCAGAGCCTGATGATGTCACTGAGGCTGCTCTTCACTATCCTAATCTGACTCCAAGCTTCCTTCACTCGCCTCCTTTGCTAGTATCTTAGTCCCTCCCACAGGAGATGCGAGCGGAGGAGTCGAGGAGGAGACACGAGAGGAGAGGAGGTGACAGTGTGAAATCCTCAGTCCCACAGCGTCAGTCTGAAGCGACGTCCCCTCTATATCAATAGATCTGTGAATACGTGTTTGGACGATTTTATTGTCAGTGTTTTGGCGTCACACACAGCAGGAGTTTTATTTCGTTAAGGCCTGTTTCTGTAGATCTACAGATCTATAGATCTTTAGTCAGTGTTCGATTTTCCTCACACGCTGACGGTGCGTCACATTAAGCTATATCTCATCAAATTAGCATAATGAAAGGACCCCGAGTCTCTGCACTGAGGAAGGCCGTAAAACTTCCCTCATTCCTCTCCCAGCATCCTTTGCTGTGTCTGCTCACTGAGGCCTGATGGGTAATGTAGTGCCAAACTCCAGGAGGTGATTTCTTCTTCTTTGGTGTTTGGTTTCCATTCTTCAGCGCTTTAAACTTCCTGTTTTCCTGCCTCGCAGGCCTCCACAGGGGCAACCAGCCGGCGGTCGTCACGGTGACTTGACTAACTAACCCCTCCCACAGGTGCAGTGGCTGTCATAGTGACGGTTGTCATGGTGATGTGCAGGTTCAGTCGGGGGATGGACCGGCGGGATTACTACAGTCGCTCTCGCTCGGCCGACCAGCGGGCGATGGTGGACCGACCCGTCTACATGCGCTCTCACTCCACCGACCGAGCTGACTCCGCCCACCTCAGGTCCAGACGCTCCGCCCCCCCCTCACCTATCCCCACCAGGTGATCCCCTTCGGACCAATCAGAGAGCAGCTCTGCCATCGCAGAGTTTGGGAAAAGCATGGCGTCTGTTTGACCACGCCCCGTTCTTTAACCCCACCCCCTCAGTGACATCACAGCTCTGCCTGTTGTTCGTATTAATGTGTTTGTTGTGTGACGCTGTTTTTTTTTATTTCGCAGCATGCTGAGGATGCATGATGCCGATTGTTTTTGTATTTTGTATTTTTGGTTGTTTTTGGTAGATTTTTGTTTTTTCGGTTGTTTGTCTAAACTTTTCTAACATTTGTCATCAGTGAAACTGAGCACGAGGCCGAGAGGAGGATCTTGATATTTTGTCTTTTTAAGGGTCATGGTCATGAAAAAACTAGAAAAGTCATGGAATTTGTAGATCGCAATTTCCAGGCCTGGACAAGTTTTAAAAAAACAAATATACCCTAAAATGTTTTGGAAAAGTCATGAAATTTGTTTTCACCGTCCCTGGCTGATGAAAGGGAAATTTTAAAGAAAAACATTGCAGAAAAAACTAAAAAGAGAAAAAAAAGTGTTTTTTTTAAAAATCCCCAAATATTAAAAAAAAAAAGTTTATGTTGAAAGAAACACACCTCGTATGTTTTCTTTAAAAAATTGGCGGTAAATTGAAAAAAAAGTCCAGCCGCTGTGTCCCTCCTTTAAAGACAAAGTAAAAAACATCAGTCCCTCCTCAGGGTTTAAAAACTGTTTGACATGCCTCCCCTTCTTTGCACCACCCCCTCCCTTCACATAAATAACAAAAAGTCCCTTAGCACCATCAGAGTTTGAGCCATTAGCTTTTTGTTAGCTAACGTCATGGAGCCTAACCTTTGACCCTGTAGGTGCCACCTCGCTGCAGTCTGGTTGGTAGTTTGAGTCTTGTTTTTTTTTTTTTCCCAACAGGGCGAACCCTCGAGGTGGATCCACCCAGACGAGTCCAACAGGAACGCCGGTCTGCAGCCGCCGAGGACGCCTGCTGCCCATCGTCCCGCCCAAAGGTGCTCCGGATAGAAGTACGTCTCTTAGCTTCCTGTCAGGTGACACGTCCAAAGCCAACCAGCTGCTAGCAATGTTCACACGCTGCTGATCGGCAGGTTGCAGCAGATCCAGATGTTCAGGTTTTGGTTCTTCAGTTTGTTCAGAGCTCAGGAGGCCTGACGGAAAAATTCAGTCTTTAGTCTCCGTCTGAACGTTCGACAGCTAATGATGAAACCCTGAATCAGAGATAAAGTCTGAGTCAAGATCTGCTCTAAAGGGAACCAGT
>NW_024641829.1:0-285 GCF_008729295.1 Plectropomus leopardus
AGAAGTATTGAGCTGCTGCTGATGGTGTTTGTGTGTGTGTGTGTGTGTGTGTGAGAGAGAGAGAGAGAGAGAGAGAGAGAGAGAGAGAGAGAGAGAGAGAGAGAGAGAGAGGTGGAGTTAGGGGGCTTGATAAGGCTTCTGCTCTTTCATCACACTCACACACACCAAGTTGAAAACACACATCCTTTGGGGTTTACAGTGGGTTATTTAGCAATTTCTAAAAAGAGGACAGAGGCGGCAGTCTGTGTGTGTGTGTGTGTGTGTGTGTGTGTGTGTATAGAGAGG
>NW_024641830.1:0-367 GCF_008729295.1 Plectropomus leopardus
CCATCTATTTTCCTCCGCTTATCCGGGGTCTGGTTGCGGGTGCAGCAGCCTAAGCAGGGAAACCCAGACTTTCCTCTCCCCAGCCACATCATCCAGCTCTTCCCGGGGGACCCCGAGGCGTTCCCAGGCCAGCTGAGAGACATAGTCTCTCCAGCGTGTCATGGGTCTTCCCCGGGGCCTCCTACCGGTGGGACGTGCCCTGAACACCTCACCAGGGAGGCGTCCTGGAGGCATCCTAATTAGATGCCCGAGCCACCTCATCTGGCTCGTCTCAATGCGGAGGAGCAGCGGCTCTACTCCGAGCTCCTCCCGGATGACCTAGCTTCTCACCCTATCTCTAACCGTGCGTACCCACCAAACGCGATGA
>NW_024641831.1:0-332 GCF_008729295.1 Plectropomus leopardus
TGTGTGTGTGTGTGTGTGTGTGTGTGTGTACCTTTGCGTCGTCCTCGTCGAACAGGAAGCACCACGGAGAGTGAAGCGATTTGATGGAGAGTTCGTACGAGCACAAGAAGAACGCCGCTTCAACCAGATCTGCAGGAGACACACAGACGGACAAAGACTCAGCGCTGGACATCTGTCCTGCAGGACATTCCTGAGCTGGACCAAGTGCACGTGTGCCGCATACGTGTACTTAAATTTGAGGTTTCGAAATCCTGCAAGGAAGTAAAGTCCGAACACAACCTAAAATCAGCACTGTGAGGACATTTCTGCAGTCTGAGGACATTTTCAGCACT
>NW_024641832.1:0-435 GCF_008729295.1 Plectropomus leopardus
AGAACATACAACTCTTATTAAACTTCTCTCTTACCATGTACATATGTACGCATACACACACATGACACTGTGATTAGGTTGAATGACACTTTTACTGGAGGTGTAGTTTTTTTTTTCTGCAGGTAAAAGTGCTAAAGTAGAGTATCGTAGCAGAAAATGTTGCAGCTGCCTGAACATAAAGTAGTAACGTTTTAGCTGTTAGTTGCTCAAAAAAAAAAAAAAAAAAAAAGGAGGGCTCTCTATAAACCCCCCTTTTTCAAAAGTTTTCAGGAATCATACTGGAATACATCCATCACAGAAGCTGCAAATATATTTTTTTCATTTAAAAAAGACCCAAAAGGTCAGAATGCGACACAGCCACAGGCACAGTCAGGTTTTGCATAACAGGCAAAAGCAAAAAGCTTTTATTTGACCAGAAAAGGTCTGTGCTCTTAC
>NW_024641833.1:0-303 GCF_008729295.1 Plectropomus leopardus
TTCCAAAACACACACAACTTTTCCCGATGTTGATAAGTGCTTCAGCAAAAGGGGTCATGGTGTCAAAAAAAATAGAAAAATATAGCAAGTAGCAAGGATTTGAGGAGCGACTGGCTGCTGCATCTACATGTGCTGCCGTTGTCTTCTGAATCTTTCAACCCTGAGCAAATTGGTTTGATTTCTTTCAAAAACCCGGGAAAAAAGTCAAAGAGCAACTTGACGAGAAATGTCCCACAAATTGCAAGATATTAGTAGATTTCGAAAATTATTTTTTAAAAACTAGTAAAAACTATTGAAAGAGCT
>NW_024641834.1:0-477 GCF_008729295.1 Plectropomus leopardus
GTGTATATGTAAACACATAATAAATTATAATAAATTAATAATGAATAAAATCATCTATCGAACTCTATCTATCTGTTGAACATTGTTTCCCCCTGTTCATGCATAGTTCCCACCTCAGTTAAAAGGTTTGGTAGGGGCACAACTGCGCAAGGACTAGGTGATTAAGAAAGTGTTTCAAGTTTTCCTTAGAAAAAACATATATGGTTGTTTTTTAAATAAAATAAAATTAAGTTTGGTAAACATGCTCAGGAAGGGCAGATGAAGGATCAGTTATGTAGTTACAGAGTTACACAAATATTTTACTTGAAAAATTCTAACAGGGTACAAGGTATATTTATTGTCATTTTTCTTAAATTTGGTTTAAGAAGAAATGAAATTGAAGTTGATCCTAAATCCTGCTACATCTGTTTGGCGTCAAAGGAGCAATTAAGGAGTCTCTCAGCCTGGAGAAAGACTCTGCTCTGTAGTCTGGTGGTT
>NW_024641835.1:0-243 GCF_008729295.1 Plectropomus leopardus
TCCACAGTGACTGAGAAACAGGTCTCTATGCAGGAAGAGTGTGAAAATGGTTTAATATGATGGACAAGGTGGTTTTTGGTCAATACATTATATACAGTGAGGGTTATGGGCAGACTTTCACTTTGCATGTCTCTTAGTGAAAAGAGCCTGTTTCCAGCATCCCCGCGCTGAATAAGCGCCAAAAGCGGATTTCTACCAGCGTCTTTCATTCAAGCTGCCTCTCTTCCCCACAGTGACTGAGAA
>NW_024641836.1:0-489 GCF_008729295.1 Plectropomus leopardus
GCCAGGGCTGCCCTTTGTCACCGATTCTGTTCATAACTTTTATGGACAGAATTTCTAGGCGCAGCCAGGGTGTTGAGGGGGTCCGGTTTGGTGACCTAAGGATTAGGTCTCTGCTCTTTGCAGATGATGTGGTCCTGTTGGCTTCATCAGGCCGCGACCTTCAGCTCTCACTGGATCGGTTCGCAGCCGAGTGTGAAGCGGCTGGAATGAAAATCAGTACCTCCAAATCCGAGACCATGGTTCTCAGCCGGAAAAGGGTGGCGTGCCCCCTCCGGATCGGGGATGAAGTCCTGCCCCAAGTGGAGGAGTTTAAGTACGTCGGGGTCTTGTTCACGAGTGAGGGAAGGAAGGAACGGGAGATCGACAGGCGGATCAGTGCGGCGTCTGCAGTAATGCGGGCGCTGCACCGTCTGTCGTGGTGAAGAGGGAGCTGAGCCGAAAGGCAAAGCTCTCGATTTACCAGTCGATCTTTGTTCCTACCCTCACCTA
>NW_024641837.1:0-466 GCF_008729295.1 Plectropomus leopardus
CTGGGTGTCATTCTGGGCTTTTGACTCTGAATTTGTCATTTTGACTATTTTCCACCTGATGAGGTCATTTTGACCATATTTGGCATATGGAGGAAATACATGCTATTTCCACTAGGTGACCTGTCACAGTCAGGTTGGGCTTGGATCTACTTTGCCTGTAGTATATTGAAAATAATTCATTTTTTGTGTGCTTTTTAATCTTAAAACACATTGGCATCATTCAAAGGGTTAAAATTCTGAAAATGTATGAATATTTTATATTTATGATTAGGACTGAAAAAACTCAATGAAAGTAGAAAACCATTTGTTAGCCTGATTTTTAAAATAAAGTTTAAAAAAACAAAAAAAATAATGTATTTGTTAATAATTTTTGGCGTGTTTTTTTTTTTTGTGTATTTGTTTACTTAACTTTTTTATAAAAAAAAAAAAAAGCTAATAAAATAAGCTACAAATAAACAAACAGTCA
>NW_024641838.1:0-387 GCF_008729295.1 Plectropomus leopardus
TAATCAATACCTGATAACATATTCAGAAATGCCAGAACTGTAAAGTACAGAAGCCCTAAGCGGACGTGTTTTTTTTTTTTTTTTACAAGCCGTTTTCTTGATATAACGAGATATTATCTCGTTATAACAAGATATTATCTCGTTATCGCGAGAAAACGGAGTTTGTTTTCCTGAGATATTATCTCGTTATCTCGAGAAAACTGAGTTTGTTTTCCTGAGATATTAAGTCGTTATCTCGAGAAAACGAACTTTGTTTTTTGGTTTGTTTTTTTAAACTTTATTGAATGAACGTCAGAAGAAGAAGTGGCGGGTGGATGATGTGACAGCAGGTGCCGTGCGATGTTCAGCGCGGACAAATGCGTGCAGGTTCTCGCCCCTGCACGTACC
>NW_024641839.1:0-2795 GCF_008729295.1 Plectropomus leopardus
TATTTAAAACTTCAGAAACTGAGCATATTGCTTTGATTTCATTTGAAAACAGGAAAAAAAAGCGCCGAGCAACTTTACAAGAACTGTTCTGCAAATTGCAAGAAATGAATAGATTTGGAAAATGATTTTATCACAGACACTAGGGGAAAATATCCCAAAATATATATTAATATTTATCACAATTATATTTATTTAATCAATTACATATTTACTAATTTTTTTAAGCACTTTTGGGGGACCTTTTTTTTTATTTTATTTTTTGGGTAACTTTCTTGTACTTATCCAGTTTTTTTGGGTCATTTTTTTGGGTCATTTCTTCATGAGCTGCTCACTGAATTTTACCTGTTTTTGAACGACATCAAGCCAATTAGGTAAAGTCTCAAAGGGTTAAATTTGTCATTTCTTTGGCTTTTTTCACTTTTGATGTGAATGTTTTTCTCTTCCGTCCTCACGTCTGGACGTGTGTCCTCCCTCGCTGTCTCACATGTTGGTGTAATTAATATGACGCAGTGCATCTCTATAAATTTATATATTTTTCTGTTTTAAAATTTCCCAGCAGATCTTCAAATAATGTGTTTTGATTGTGAATTTATGCTGCCATGATTTAAATATATTTCAAAAACGATTAGTTGCTGCTTTTTAGGCCTGCATGCTGCTCTTTTGTAATGTGGTGATTTATGATCCGTGTTTGCGTGACTGCAGGTGTGTTTCATCATGTTAATGTGTCTCCTGCCTCTCAGTCCCACTCGGGAGAGACGGAGGACGAGGCGAGGAGGACACGTGAGAAGAGAGGAGCTGAAGGTGCTGGATGAGAATCTCAGCGAAAAACTGCCCAAAATTTCAAAAACAAAAGAATTGCCTACATTTTTTTAAAGAAAACGTGCCGTCTTTAAAAATCGGCAGTAAAATAAATATAACATACAGCCATTTAAAGTCGTACGCCTTTCCCAGAAGTCCCTCCTCACTGCCTCCCCCTTTTTCCACCACCAGCCCTCTCATAAATAACAAACGGTCCCTAAAAACCACATAAAGCTCCGGATACAGTCACAGGAGGACAGAGGAAACACAAATCAGCACGATGAAAAAGACGCATTATTGTGAAACCAGTAACCTAAATGATCGTCAATAAAATCTGTTAAATCTTTGTCAGCTGTGTCTTTTTTCTCCGACACAAGTTTGCAACAAAAACTGCAGTTTTTTAAAATAAACTGCTGCCTGGAGTTGAAGAAGTCAGTAAAAAAAATCATCAGCAGTAACATAAAATATGTTTTTTTTTCATCTGGGTAATAAAACATATTTTGTATATTAACATACAGTGGTTCTATTATTATTTATCTTCTGCATTTTTATTGATTTAGATATTAGCCTTCTTTTTTTTTTTTTTACAATATCCTTTATTTTCACATTTTTTTTGTCTTTAAATCACCTACAAAAAAGTTCTTACCTCATCAAAAGTGAATAAACAAAATTTGCAACTCAGCTGTGTCTAAATATCATAGTAATATTGAAATATAATATTCAGAAAAATCCTTAAAAACTGAAATACGTCAAGTTGATCTTTAAAAAATCCAGGAAACATAATAATAATAATGATAGTCGTTTTTGGAGATACAAGAGAGCAACAAGGTTTCTGTTTGTGTTGTATTTAGCACAAAGTGGAAACCTTAGCTCTTGTCTCTAATAAGGGGACATTTGTCCTTTTTCTCTAATAAGGGGACATTTGTCTCGCAGACAGGTGAAGTTTGTTGGTTGGCTCAAGTGAAATGTGTGAAATCAGCTGAGGTGCAAACACCTGCGCGGGTCGTCAGACATCCAAAGCTGATTTCAATCACTTCATCAGCGTGAGCTCTGATTGGTCGATCGGACAGTTTAAGAAGGCCTCAGTCGCCGCTGCAGTCAGGAAGCTGAAACAGAAGTTTCTGCGTTTGGTGGGTTTTTGCAGCGTGCTTTCTGCAGGCTGTTTGGCTCCAAAACAAAAAATGTCTGCTGGATTTTGTGTGAGGTAAGGTCTTTATTTCTGTAGCTTTATTTTTGTATGATTCTGTGGTTTGCTCACATTATCTTTTTTTTCAGAGTGCTGCTGCTGTCACTGCTGGTTTTCGGGCAGCATGCAGAAGGTAAGAGTTCAGAAACTGTTCAGTTTAGTTTTTTTTTGGTTTTTTTGTTTTTTTTTCCGCCAGACTCACCTTTGAAATGTCTTTGCAGCTCTCAGCTACAGAAGTGGAGGCTCCAATAACATTAAAGCTTACTTTAATTATCCAAGAAGCTTCAAACCTGCTCCCTCTGGTGAAGCGAGCTCTGCTCAGCCTGGAGGGTTTCTGGTGGGATCTGGATCCAGTTTCACTGAAGGTGGTTCGTCTGCAGACCTGAAGCCGGCTGCACAGAGTGAAGGAGGTTACAGCGGTCCTCAGGGTTGGCGAGTAGATGGTTACAGTCCAGAAAGAAGTGTTTCCACTTACAGGCCGCGTCCACCAATCATTCAGAAACCCAGACCAAACCCGCAACCACCTCAGACAAACCCGAGTTCACAGGGTGTCCCCCAGACCAAAGCCGGCATGTGGGAGTTCCCGTTTCTCCAGAACACACGAAGCGTTGGGATGGGTGTCTCTTCAAGTCCTGGAATTGACATGCAGTCTCGCCACCAAATTAAGCTAGACTATGTTAACCCATCAAAGCCCAGTTACCCGTCCAAGCCTGTGCCGCAGCCCAGTTACCCGTCCAAGCCGGTGCCGCAGCCCAGTTACCCGTCCAAGCCGGTGCCGCAGCCCAGTTACCCGTCCAAGCCGGTGCCGCAG
>NW_024641840.1:0-214 GCF_008729295.1 Plectropomus leopardus
GACAACAGAGACCCCAGACTGTGGAGCAACTGAAGTCGTACATCAAGTAAGAATGGGAAATAATTCCACCTACAAAGCTTCAACAATTAGTGTCCTCAGTTTCCAAATGCTTATTGAGTGTTGTTGAAAGGAAAGGTGATGTAACACAGTGGTAAACATGCCCAAATGGCATCAAATTCAAAATGAGTGAATATTTGCAAAAAAACAAAAAAGT
>NW_024641841.1:0-228 GCF_008729295.1 Plectropomus leopardus
GACAACAGAGACCCCAGACTGTGGAGCAACTGAAGTCGTACATCAAGCAAGAATGGGAAATAATTCCACCTACAAAGCTTCAACAATTAGTGTCCTCAGTTCCCAAACGCTTATTGAGTGTTGTTAAAAGGAAAGGTGATGTAACACAGTGGTAAACATGCCCAAATAGGCATCAAATTCTAAATGAGTGAATATTTGCAAAAAAACAAAAAAGTTCATCAGTTTGAA
>NW_024641842.1:0-320 GCF_008729295.1 Plectropomus leopardus
AACTGCAGGTTTCTGACAGAGGCTTTTGGTGGAGGTTTGGCCAAGCTTTGTGCCAGAATCTGCAGGTGTATGTGGCAGCTGCAGATTACCGACGGAGGCCGTAGATAGATGTTTGGAGGCAGTTGACTGCCAGAATATCCAGGTGGAGGCTGCAAATGTGGGTTGCTGACTGAAGCTGTAGGTGGAGGTTTGACCAGCCATCTGCCAAAATGTGCAGTTTGAGGCTGCAGCTGCAGGTTACTGGCAAAGGCTTTAGATGAAGGTTTGGTGACAACAGCTCACCAGAATCCAAAGGTCTAGGTCCCAGCTGCAGATTCTGG
>NW_024641843.1:0-340 GCF_008729295.1 Plectropomus leopardus
ATGTCCACTCTGTCCTCATTCTCCATCGGTGTCTCTGAATGTCCACTCTGTCCTCATTCTCCATCGGTGTCTCTGAATGTCCACTCTGTCCTCATTCTCTGCTAATGTCTCCGCCGTCTCCCCCCTCCCTCCTTCTACTCTGTGTGTGTGTGACGGGGACATGATTAGAGGACATGATGAGAAGACATGATGAGGGGACACGATTAGAGGACATGATGAGAGGACATAATGAGAGGACAACATGTCCTCTCGATCCAATACCCACCCGCATCCTGCAGACCATCCTGCCCACGATCAAACCTGCAGTCACACACATTGTCAATTCCTCCCTAAAAACTGG
>NW_024641844.1:0-429 GCF_008729295.1 Plectropomus leopardus
TCTGGGTGTCATTCTGGGCTTTTGACTCTGAATTTGTCATTTTGACTATTTTCCACCTGATGAGGTCATTTTGACCATATTTGGCATATGGAGGAAATACATGCTATTTCCACTAGGTGACCTGTCACAGTCAATGTAGCTGCTGATCACTGACATGGAGGGGCGGGTCTTAGGAGCTGTACCGCAGTCAGACAGCAGGGGGCGATGCAGACTGAGTCACCTCACTGTGGGGGCGCCGTCATGTCCTCCATCTTTACATACAGTCTATGTAAATAACAAACAGAAGCCGTCCGTCCCTGCAGGAGGAGCCAAACGTCTAAAGGCACAGTACATGTTACAAACCACAACATGTCATAGCACAAATGTATTCACAAATATTTTCACTTGAAGGAAAATTAACCTCATGAAATATAAGCAAATGAAACCTCC
>NW_024641845.1:0-443 GCF_008729295.1 Plectropomus leopardus
GCCTCGCCGAACTCCTCCCATGCCCGGGTTTTCGCCTCGGCGACCGCCGCCGCCACACTCCGCTTGGCCTGTCGGTACCTGTCTGCTGCCTCCGGGGTCCCACAGGCCAAGAAGGTCCGATAGGACTCCTTCTTCAGCTTGACGGCACCCCTTACCGCCGGTGTCCACCAGCGGGTTCGGGTGTTGCCGCCCCAACAGGCACCAACCACCTTACGGCCACAGCACCGGTCGGCCGCCTCAGCAATGAAGGCACGGAACACGGCCCACTCGGACTCAATGTCCCCAGCCTCCCCCGGGACATGGTCGAAGCTCTTCCGGAGGTGGGAGTTGAAGCTCCTTCTGACGGGAGACTCTGCCAGACGTTCCCAGCAGACCCTCACTATGCGTTTGGGTCTGCCGGCGTCCTCCCCCTCCATCGGAGCCAACTCACCACCAGGTGGTGA
>NW_024641846.1:0-245 GCF_008729295.1 Plectropomus leopardus
AAAATGACTGATCAGTGAGCAGAACAAAGCGATGACTGGCTGCAGAGTGAAACGGGTGGTGGTAGGACCCAGATGCAGTACAACAAAAGCCTCTTGCAGTTGGTAATAACTTTTATTGTCACCAACACAGAAATAGCTCAGCTTACAGACAAAGAGTTCGTTCTTCGTGCCGGAAGCACTAGCAGTGTCTCTGGGTTTGTCACTGAGTGAAGAAACGAAGCTTGTACCCACAGTGGCTGGCGGGG
>NW_024641847.1:0-399 GCF_008729295.1 Plectropomus leopardus
ACAGACTACAAACTACAAACCACAAACTCCAAACTACAAGAGAACTAGAAGAGAAATTTACGATCAGAGGAGCAAATTCACTGAAGGATTTTGGGACTTTTGCTTTTAAAATAAGACAAAAATAAAGTGAAATTCTTAAAGCTGCACGAGGGATGAAATGCAAACTGTATCGGTGCTCCTGTGATATTTACACACAATTAACCCTTCAGAGACCACTGTGGAAACGAAATAGTTACATTCAGACTGTTCAGGTCCAAAAATGCTCCATTGAAACCCATTCAAACTGACATTTTTGATCCCACAGCCATCAGAGCAGAAAAACAGGACTTGTATTATTTCTGGGTGTCATTCTGGGCTTTTGACTCTGAATTTGTCATTTTGACTATTTTCCACCTGATG
>NW_024641848.1:0-211 GCF_008729295.1 Plectropomus leopardus
TTTTTTGCAAACCACAGATGTTACATTTACACGTTATTATGTAGTTACATTGAAACTTTAAGTTGAAACTTTATATTGCAGCGGTGTTGCAGTTTAGGCACAAAAATCACTGCTTATGATAAGAGGGAAATACCCAGTTTTGGGGGTCATAACAAAACACCCAGATATGGTGGCTACAAAATTGCTAGAAACAGTAATAGGTTGCTACAAA
>NW_024641849.1:0-504 GCF_008729295.1 Plectropomus leopardus
TGTTGTGTTGTGTTGTGTTGTGTTGTGTTGTGTTGTGTTGTGTTGTGTTGTGTTGTGTTGTGTTGTGTTGTGTTGTACCAGAACATGTTTATGAAATGTCAGTGTCTCTTTATCCTGTTTGGATGGCTAAAAAAAAAAGAAAGAACGCATGATATTAAAATAAAGTGAATAAATAGAAAATAAAGAATATTTAATTTAATAATATAATTGCGTGTGAGGTGTAAGAGGTGTATACTGTTGTTTTTAAGGATTTACTTCTCTAAGAGCCAATGAGCTGCGAGACGCAGACAGGAAGTTACGGAGAGACGGACTGACAAGTTGAGACAGATTTGACAGAAAAACAGCAGACGGCTGTCAAACACGCATCACTGCTGGTCTGCAGCCAATCACAGTCCAGAGTCAAACTTCCACAGCAACAAAACGTTTACTCTGTTTTTAAAGAAAGAAATTAAAAAGGGGACGTCTCATATTGACATTTTTAGAGAATCTGTATTTTTACACAAG
>NW_024641850.1:0-3122 GCF_008729295.1 Plectropomus leopardus
CACAATGCACTGCGCATGAACGACAAACCCCATGATGCACTGCTGCAGCTCCTGTCAGACCTGATGTTGAACCGTCCCTTCCTCTGTGTTTTGATGCAGGCTGAGCGGAGCTTCTCCGTTTCTCGGGGAAACCAAACAGGACACGCTGGCGAACATTTCAGCCATAAATTATGAGTTCGACGAGGAGTTTTTCGGTCACACCAGCAAGCTCGCCAAGAAGTTCATCAGCCAGCTGCTGGAGAAGGATAAGACGTAAGACTTTTACAGTGAACCACATTTCCCTCGTGTTTGAAAATAGGGTGTTAAACAAATAGAAAAGAAGGTATCGCTACTATTTTGTATGAAATGTTGTCATTGTTTCTCTTTTTTGTCTTTCTGTTGTTCATTCTTCATATATGTATGTGAGTGTGTAATATTAGCTTTTTTGGTCTATTTTTTTTGTTTTCCTCTTTTAATTTGATGCCCTGATTCTTAACAAGGATTAAAGTAAATTACCACAAATACAAACAAGAAACTTAATCTGTGTTTTAGTTTTTGTAAAGTTTTCCAGAATCACACAAACCTGCTGTGAGTATCCTAGTTTAGTATCTTTTTTTTTTTGACAGGAAAAGATTAACAATTCAAGATGCTCTTAATCATCCATGGATCAAGGTGAGGTGACAACTTCATTTTACATATTTTATTTTGACTTCGTCTCTTTCCTGTGCTATCACACCCTGAATAACAACTGAATACAGTTAGAGCTTTTTAGAGGCCTTTTTTTGCTCGACAGTGAACCAGGTACCTCATTTTATTTAAACCTGCACACCTTTTGATGCAAAGCTTCCAGTTTCTTCTATTTTTATGGTTCTTAACAATCCTATATGTAGAATTTTGAACATTTCTGACTCAGATATATTAAGTAATTGCATGATCTGTCTGTGTCTGTGCCTGCTCTTTCCTCTTTTGGACAACTTTACTAACTCTCTCCTCTTTGCACCCTGCAGTCCAACGAGCACAAGGAGGAAAATAAAACCCGGGAGCCGAAGAAACGGGAGCACCGCCAGCTGAAGACCAAGCGTCTGAGGGAGTACACCATCAAGTCTCACTCCAGCATGCCGCCCAACAACACCTACGTAAACTTTGAGCGCTTTGCTCAGGTGGTGGAGGACATTGACCAGATGGAGAGCTCTTTCGTCAGCCTGGCAGCCGCTCACGACTCCCTGCAGGAAGACATCGACGCCCTGGTCTCTATATACAACGAGAAGGAGGCCTGGTACAAGGAGGAGAGCGAGGACGTGCGCCACGAGCTCTCGCAAATCCGCTACGAGTTCCGTAAGGTTGAGGCGTTCAAGAGGAGCCTGCAGGACGACATGCAGGCGTTCAGCTGCAGCCTCGGCGCCGTCAGCAGTCGCTACCAGGAGAGACAGAGCCACTTCGACGCTCTGCGACTGGAGCTCAGCAACGAGCTCAAGTGGGTGCAGGAGGTGATGGGCTCCTTCCCCACAGACGGAGGAGGTGGAGGCTACACCAACTGCAACTTCTCCACCGTCTTCAACAACGACGTGAACGAAGCGCTGAAGGAGCTGCTGAACCGGTCCTGCGGAGGAGAGCTGCTGTCCGGCATCAACCTGGACTTTGAGACCGGACAGCAGAGATAAAAGTTCACAAAAGACATTAAAATCACAGCAGTGACTGGTGCAGACGAAGCAGCGACCTCTGCAGCCGAAAAATGCCAAAGTGCCAAAATCTGCAGTTCCTCTAACGTCCACTAGAGGCCAGCTCCAAGAACAAGTCCTAAACCCTCCTGTTAAAATTTCAAACTTTACAGCAGAAATAAACGTGTTTACAGCCTGTTGCAAAGAAAAAATAGAAAAAAAAACAGTTCTGGTCTCTAAAGCTAATTTTAACATTCATGAAAACTGTAAAAAAAAAAAAAGAATACTGTAATAAAATTAATTCTGCAAAATAATTTTAAAAATATATATATTTCACTGGACATTTCTTACAAGGTTGTGTTTTGTTTTTTTCTAATTTTACTTCTTTCTTGCAATTTGTGGAACATTTTTTGCCAGGATACCCATTGCCCTTTCTTCTCATGTTTTCAAAATAAAGGAAACCAGTTTGCTCTGATTTTGAAAGTTTAAACACTTGTGAAAGCAAGAAAACTGCTGTTATTCCAGGTTTCAGGGGGATAAAGGTTGTTTTTTTTGCAGAGTAAGTTACATGACGGTTGTATATGGTACCTCAGTTTTTGTTTTCGGTGTTGAAAATGGCCTCATGATTAATTAAAAATGCTGTTTAACTCTTGCAGACGTGGTGGACGCTCAGCAGTGTGTCAGCTGCAACAGCGCCGCCTGCAGGAATCAGGCGCCAGAGGGAGAGCTCAGAGCAGGAGGGGAGGCTGCTGCTGCTGAAATCCACACCAGACAGCTCCCAGCAGCACCATAAGAAGACACTTTCTATTCTGAGACCACTGACGGGACGCTCAGTTTCAGAAGAATATATGAATAACTCAGTTTTGACAAAAATATCAGATTGAACCATATAATTCAAAAAGAATAATGATAAAAAAGAAAGAAAACACATCTACTACAGCAATGCTTGCATACATAACCGAAGATATGAAATCATTTCAGTAAAGTAAAACATACAATATTTGTCTCTGAGATGTGTGAAGTAGAAGCATAAAGTGTCATAATATGGAAATACTCAAGTGACATAAAGTAGCTTAAAATTGTACTTGAGTACAGAACTTAAATATACTCAGTTACCCTGTGTCTCTCTCTGTCTATCTCTTCCCTCACTTACTGTCATTTCTCTTATGTCAGCTTCCTAAAAAAACATAAAAATAAATAAAACAGCAGTTATCAGGATGTGTTTGTGAGATAAAGAGGGAGCTGCTGCTGAGGCTGGACGTCTGTGTGTCTGCAGTGCTGAGATAACCACAAAACACCACCTCAGACGCCACCGGACATTTCATCATCTCACCGCTGGCTGAATTTATGTGAAATACGCTGACAATGATTATTAATAAAGATTAATTAACCACTGATTGTTTATTTTCGTTGGACCTATAAAATGTGTAATTTATTCATATTTTGATCAACTTTAAGTCTTTATTTAGCATATGCACAGCAGTG
>NW_024641851.1:0-298 GCF_008729295.1 Plectropomus leopardus
GAAATGCTACTATATAGGTCATTTAAGAGTGTCATGTTAAGGTCATCCGTAAACAGAGACTAAAATGAGGAAATATTTTTGGATATGAGACAAAAAAAAAAGAGAGAGAGTGGGTGTCTGGTCTCTGTGACTGAGTTCAACAGGTCATGCAGAAAAGGAAAAAACAACTCCTAAAAAGGGACTGTCCCCAAAGTTGACCAATCCAGAGAAAATGCCACGCTAAATGGGGAGCCAGATGACGAGGGGAACCAACCAGAAGATGATTCTACCTTCATTCACATTTCCTCATTGTAAATAG
>NW_024641852.1:0-313 GCF_008729295.1 Plectropomus leopardus
GTCAAAAGCCCAGAACGACACCCAGAAATAATGCAGCTCATGATTTTATGCTCTGATGGCTGTGGGATCAAAAATGTCAGTTTGAATGGGTTTCAATGGAGCATTTTTTGCACTTAACAATTTTGTTCCCACAGTTAATTTTAGAATTATTGTACGAGCTGAGCTGGACATTCAAAGATTAAACAAACCCACAATTTTGCCAAAATGTATGCAATATGCATGAACACAGACAAAATTATCACTAAAAATGAAGAATGAAAAAATGTCAAATGCGCCAAACAGTCCCTGAGGCAGAGGTCAGCAACCTTTGTTA
>NW_024641853.1:0-412 GCF_008729295.1 Plectropomus leopardus
CTCGCCGAACTCCTCCCATGCCCGGGTTTTCGCCTCGGCGACCGCCGCCGCCGCACTCCGCTTGGCCTGTCGATACCTGTCTGCTGCCTCCGGAGTCCCACAGGCCAAGAAGGCCCGATAGGACTCCTTCTTCAGCTTGACGGCACCCCTTACCGCCGGTGTCCACCAGCGGGTTCGGGTGTTGCCGCCCCGACAGACAGCAACCACCTTACGGCCACAGCAGCGGTCGGCCGCCTCAGCAATAGAGGCACGGAACACCGCCCACTAGGACTCATTGTCCCCAGCCTACCCCGGGACATGGTTGAAGCTCTTCCGGAGGTGCGAGTTGAAGCTCCTTCTGACGGGACACTCTGCCAGACGTTCCCAGCAGACCCTCACAATGCGTTTGGGTCTGCCAGGTCTGACCGGCGTC
>NW_024641854.1:0-545 GCF_008729295.1 Plectropomus leopardus
CTTTTTTTGGCCCCGTTTTCTACCTCCTACGCTATGGCACATCTCCATGAACTGCAGTCATAGGTTTCCAGCCATTTTTGGGACATGTCAAAATATGACATTTTTGCCATACAGTAGTACGCGATTTTTGGTCATTGTTTCGACATGCCAAATTATGCTCTTTTTGGATCTTGTTTCAACTTTCTTTGCTATAGCGTATCTTGGCAGGATATTCAAAGCTGTTTCCAGTTGTTTTCAACAGTTTTGGGGGTATGTCAAATTTTGACATAATTTGGCATGTTGAAAATGTGACCAAAAATTGCCAAACATTGACATGTCCAAAAAACTATTGAAAAAAGCTGCAAACAGCTTACAATACCCTACCAACACACGCGATAGCAAAGACAGTTGCAAACAGAGCCAAAAACAGCATAATTTGGCATGTCAAAAAAATGACCAAAAATCCAAGACTATAGTAAGGCAAAAATGTCAAAAAATGACATCTTCCAAAAACTGTTAAAAATAGCTTTAAACAACTTAAAATAGCTTGCTAAAACACGCCATAG
>NW_024641855.1:0-249 GCF_008729295.1 Plectropomus leopardus
CACACACACACACACACACACACACAGACACACACAGACACACACACACACGATGCAATAACTTTAAGTCAGACTGAAATTAAAATGCATTGTTGGTAAGGTGAAAGATATTTGCTCTGTGTTTTTTAACTTCAATATTGGAATGAAATACTGTAAGAAATTTTTGTCATATTTGGTTTCCTGTAGTGGCAGCACCGGCTATATTAATGGAATATCAGTGTGGGTGGGCACTCAGTAACCCAACTGCCA
>NW_024641856.1:0-317 GCF_008729295.1 Plectropomus leopardus
CAGGCACATGCAAATATTTTGGAAAATAAGTTAATTGCCACTTTCTCATGTATCTAGGTTAAAATTACAGGATTTCATGATTTTTTTTTATTTTTATTTTTTCAAAATCTGACCTATCCCTAGAATACAGAAACCATTTAATGGCAAGACTGATAAACAGCAGGTAAAAAAAAAAAATATATATATATATATTTTGGATTCTGGGGTGAACTGTCTGTCTTTCAGGCCCATTGTTGAACAAACGGACACACAGACACACACACACACACACACACACACACACACACACACACACACATATATATATGTATATATAT
>NW_024641857.1:0-221 GCF_008729295.1 Plectropomus leopardus
ACCGGACTAAGCTGAATTTAGAGACAGAGGAGCGAGAGATAGATAGAGAGAGGAGAGAGATAGAGAAAAAAAAGCAAGAGCCAGTGAGCCAGCAGCAGAACAGCAATCCTGCAGTGTCCTGCAGCAGCTGAGTTCCTGCAGTGCTGGCCTCTAATAGCACACATGCACACACAATCTCTCTCTCTCTCTCTCTATCTATCTCTCTCTGTCTCACACACACA
>NW_024641858.1:0-210 GCF_008729295.1 Plectropomus leopardus
AGAATCCTTTATTTTTTTTAACCAGACAAAATCAAATATTAATGTATTAATGTATGAAAATCTCCAATAATAAGATGTTAGTTTTAAAATAAAATTTAAAAAAATTAATCAAATTTATTTACCGTTATTTATCAGTAAATAAATAATCTTAATGTTCTTATTAATCTTAACGAATTTGGAGCGACCAATTCACAATTCCTAAAACATGAT
>NW_024641859.1:0-259 GCF_008729295.1 Plectropomus leopardus
GGTGTGAGTCATAGGTCACACACACACACACACACACACACACACACCCACCCTGTCATATACCAACTCAAAAGTATCAACTCTGCAGCTGCAGGTGTGGGGGTGTTAGGTCGCACATGGGTCACACACACACAGACAAGTTTTACTCAGCTAAAACAGCTTGGGGTCAAATTGACCCCAGAGGAACACCAATGCACGCAATATATGTTAAACACATTGAAAAAATATCATATTGATAATTTTATGCTTAATCAATTGT
>NW_024641860.1:0-217 GCF_008729295.1 Plectropomus leopardus
GTTATGTCTACAGTGACACAGTACAAACTGAAATATGAATTAAAATTGTGGTGTGTGTTATAAATCTGTGCTTATACCCTCATTAGCACAGCGTTTAAGACATGTATTTAAAAAGCTGAAGCACTGGCTTTAAAATTTAAACTGTAGCAACTTATTTGAAACACAGGCAGAGCAGCAAGTTTAGCCTTTAATTTTTGTTTTCATTAACACTTAATGG
>NW_024641861.1:0-5919 GCF_008729295.1 Plectropomus leopardus
TTTGTGTGTGTGTGTGTTTGTGTGTGTGTGTGTGTGTTTGTGTGTGTTTAATAGCTGCAGTTGGTGGTTTTTCCACGCTGAGCTCTGTAGGTGTCACTCTAACTCTGTGATCTGCCACCTGTTGCTCTGCCACATTTCTGCAACAGGTTTTTCCTTCAGTACTGAGCTCTAAACCTTTATAACTGCAGCGGGAAGAAATCAAAAGTGGACTTTGAATAGAAAATAAAAATTGAAAAAACTTTAACTACCAAAAAAGAGCAGGAATTACATATTTTTCAATGTTGAAAAAGAAGATATAAAATGAAAAAGATCCTCACAGTTTATTTTCTCCCATAATAATGTTTTATAAACTGGGCATTTTTAAAATATATATATATATTTCTGCATTCTATGATTTTCTACTTTTTTCCCAGCACCTGACTGTTTTTTAAATAAAAAAAAATCCCTTTCATTTTTCTACTCATGCCAGACTGAGCTCTCAGTAAGACAAGAACACGTCACTATAACCAAAGTCCTCCCTACAAAATACCAGACACACTGTCAGTGTCCTCTGTCGTTGCCTTTCGCCCCGCGTCCCCTGTAAAGGACAGCTACATCATCGTCTCACAGTGATGATGTCAGAGGGGAAGCCGTCTGCTGAACCCGGCACAAAGTGGCACAGACGTGCCCGATCACCGTCTGCGGGTCATGACAAGGAGAGGAAGCAGGGTGTCTGGTCATGGCGGGCACACAGCGGCTCTGTCTGCAGCCGAACACACACATGCATTCACACACTGCAGCTCATGGAGGCATCTGTCTGTCTGTCTGTCTGAGAATTAACAGCATACATTTGCATAATTTTTTTGTTGCAGAAAATTATTTAATTACCTCTCGCTCTTGGAATCATAACTTGCTGTATGTTCAGTCACCTCACCTTGATTGCTGCTTATTTTCTCTTCAGAAAGCGTCAGAGCCAATTTGTTTGTTTTTTTTATCAGCGTGGGACATCATTTCACATCAATTACCTGATTGCTCTAAACACACTCTTATTACTCCTGAATGCAGGTTTTAAATGCAATCAGATAATTTATGTTTAAATGACAATGGTCTCAAATTTGTACCATTTTTTTTTTACTGGAAATGGACACATTTGAATGAGCTACAAGATGCAAAATACCAATGAAATAGTAATTAATTAGGATGTTTCTAAGAGGACAGTTGTCATACAGATAAATGCATAACCATTTAGTTTCTACCAGTAAAAAGATAATAAATATGCTTCTCCGTAAAAGTCTCAAAGGGCAAAGGTCAAAACAAGACTGTCCACACATGCAGGCTAGAGTCTCATTTTTTGTTTTTTGAAGAAATATGTGATTAAAACATGAATTGCTGCTTGTTTTAATACTGAGATTAAGTCGCTCTTATTGATTTTTTTCTCGTCTTTCATTTGCTCTCGTTCGACTCAAACTTCAAACTGTGTATTGGTCTCATGCAGCATCACACAGTCTCTTCTCAGGATGTTACACTCACTCACAGAAAAACAAAATAATCTCAAAGAGACACAAAACGACAACAAAGAGACAAAATTATCTAAAGACTCACAAAACATCTAAAAGAGACACAAAATGTCTGCAAAATGATGCAAAACGACTACAAAGAGAAACAAAATTATCTCAAAGAGACACAAAATTACCACAAAGGGACACAAAACGACTGCAGAGATACAAAATTATCTCAGACACAAAAAGACTACAAAGAGATACAAAATTATCTCAAAGAAAAGACAAAATCATCTCAAAGAGAAACAAAATCATCTCAAAGAGTGACAGAACTATATCAAGGAGAGACAAAACGCCTACGAAGAGACACAAAATTATCTTTGATAAACTCGAAATGACTACAAAAAGACACAAAGTTATCTCTAAAAGACACAAAATTATCTCAAAGTGACACAAAACAACTACAAAGACACATAAAATGATATCAAGGAAACACAAAATGACTACAAAGAGACACAAAATTACCTCAAAGAGACAGAAAATGACTGCAAAAAGACAACAAAAAAACTAAACAAAAGAGGTATTGCGGCTACAAAGAGATGCAAAATGAAGATGCAGAAGAGGCTAAATATTTTTAAAGTCTGTCTGTCTAACTCTGCTCTGCCTACGCCTGGTGTGCAGCGGGGGGGGGGGGGGGGGGCTTTTGCATTTCTGTGCCCAGGGGCCACATTGTGTGATAATTCGCCCCTGATAAAATGTTCCAATATAAAACACTCCAGTTTGCTGATATTAACTGTGGCCCCCCTTTATTTTATTTTTATTTTCTGAAAATGCATGCTATAAAAACACAATTTTTCTTCACAAATTAAACATAAAGCTGAGTAACTTATATAAAAATGGTCACAAGTATTCCTTTACCTGGAGAGATGGGACGACACCAGACATGAAAACACTGGCCACACCCACCCCTCCTCCATTTCTCCCTCCATCATACCATCACTCCTCCTCACACACTGAACGTACGTCTCATTCTCAGTGTTTCCTCCCTCGTCTAAATTCTTTTTCATCCTTACCTTGCATTTCCTGCCGCTCATCCTCTCTCTTTCCCTCCTTCTATCTATTTTGTCTCTTGTTTCCTCTTTTAAAATCCTGTGTCTCTTTTGCTTTATGATGTTTTTCCAGCTTTTACAAAATATTTCTCCCTTCTTGAAATATTTTCTTAAAGTATTTCTATCCTCCTCCTCTTCCTCTCCTTTCTCCTCCCACTCCCAAATCTTCCCATCCATCCCGTTTTTTCCCACCTCAGTCTTTATTCACTCTTCATCTTTTACCCCTACCTCTCCTCCTCCTCCTCCTCCTCCTCTCTGTGCAGCTGGTGGGGCCCTTCCATTAGTCCTGACATGCAGAGGCACTGATTCTGTAAAGGTCGTGACCCCTCGCAGCGGGCTTCGCCAGGGCTTAGTCCTCCACACTCACACATCTGCGTGCCCCGGGATGCTCACCGCATGCATAACTCACCCTTTTACACAACACACACTCGCACACGCACACACACACGGAGCGGCACAGACACACACTCTTATCTGCAGAGTATACATACATATATACATGCACGCTCAGACTCTCTCTCTGTCTCTCTCTCTCTCTCTCACACACACACACACACACACACACACACACACACACACACACATATCTGGCCTGCTTTCATCACACTGACAAGACTTAACCCCTCCCTCAAAAGCACCAACTGACTGCACAGCTGCTGTGTGTGTGTGTGTGTGTGTGTGTGTGTGTGTGTGTGTGTGTGTGTGTGAGTCAGATGTGGAGTGGGAGAAATCCTGCTTAATTGGACTGCTGCAGGCTTGGGAAAGACCCACAGCCACTCTTTTTCTCACCCTTCTCTCTTGTCTTTTTTCTTTTTTATTTTGGTCTCCCACCTGTACTCTTTATAATCCTGTGTTTCTATGATCAACAGCAGCGGTCGTACAGTATCCTGCACAGCTGCAGCGCATGCAGGTTTGCTGCAGGAATCCACTCAAATGTAACAAAGAGGAAAAAAAGCTCAGAGGCAAATTACGGATCATCATCCGTCATTTACAACATCAGCAAACAAGGGGTTATATTTAGCCACAGCCGTCAGGTGTTTCATAGGAATGAGATCAGATGAGGAAAATAAATAAACACACAGCAAGTCAGCTTAAAAATTCATCTCATCAACCATAAAGTACAACATTTTAACTGATTAACCCTTTGAAACCTGGAGCAACATCACTTTTCTTGTGCTGTTTTCAGATGACTTTCACAAGGATTTAAACCTTTGAACCTTGAGCAAATTATAATTTATTTCAAATATATGGAGAACAAAAAGGCTATGAATAATAAATGTAATGATAAATGTAGTGAAAAACGTAGGCTAGATAATGCAAATTTGTAGATTTAGAAAATGATATAAAAAAACAAAAAAGCTGGAGAAAAACATCTATAGGTGGTAAAAAAGCTAAGGAAAACTATACATTTTTTATTTTGTTACAAAATGATCCCACTTTTTTAAGTCCATTTTTCCATGTCATATCTGTACGGTTTTGGGGTATTTTTTTTTAACTTTCTTTTTCTGTTTTTTTTTTAAAAACTATTTTTTAGGTAATTTTCTTGGAGTAATTTTTTGTCAAATTTTGGGTAATTTCTGTCATTATTATTTGTGCTTATTGCCTTCTTCCCTTGTTTGAGAAAGAAATCAAGCCAATTTTCTAAGGCATCAAAGGGTTAAAAACATTAATCAGAAATAGTTTAATACCAAGTAGTTTTGCACATACAAGGAATTTGACTTATTTGGTGCATAACAATAAACACTTGACTCTTTATACCTGAAAACAAATAACTTCATGTTCTGGTCTCTAACTGTGTAATTTATAGAACTATTTCTGTGCTGATTATTCTATTTTTTTTTAAATGTCACATCAGTTATATGCTTGGTAAAAGGACATTAAAGTGATGCAATTCATTTATCATGTTTACCCATTTATAGAGACATTTTTCAGTATTACTGCAATGCTGCTTCTGGTGAATTTGCAGCACAATTATTCCTATTACATCTCATAAATGCATATTAATCTTAAAATTAGTTAGCAACAAGTTTATGGAGAAGTTCTAATCAGATTAACATTAAATGTTTGCTGGGTCTGCTTATGTCATGAAAAGAATTGGACCGACAGGATCAACTGAGTGATTTATTGCCAAAGTGAAGATATAAAAAGACTCACAGTCAGGAAAAAGACAATATTCTTACTGAGCTGTTTAAATGATTAATAAAAATGAATATTCCTCTAACACACTCATTTACATGCATCACTGCATACTCCAATTAACCTGACATGTCGTTTTTCAGGTTAAAAATGAAAAATGGAAAAGTAGAAAAGCTGAAACTGATTGTCATTTTGCTTCTTTGTATCAAAAAAGCATTATTTTTTCAGTTTCCCACCAGTGCTGGACTTTTTGGACTCTCCTTTTACTTTCTGCACCTTCTTGAAAAGATTAGTGCTGCAATATTTGCATATCTTTCATAAAGTTTAAAAGCAGGCGTGCTGACCACGACACGCAAAATAGGCAAAAGAAGAAACAAAATGATCACAAGGAGATGCAAAATGATGAAAAAAAGACACAAAATGAGCAGAAGGAGACACAAAATGGCCAAAAGAGACAGAAAACAACTTCAAAGACACATAAAACCATGTCAAAGAAACACAAGAAGACACAAAATGACCACAAAGAGACACAAAACCACTAACAACTACAAAGAGATGCACTATTTTTGTTTGTCTTGTTCCTATGAGAGGTGGTGGGGGCCTTTACATATGTGCCCGGGGGCCCATTGTCTCATAATCCACCCATGCATCTGAGTAAAAACATATAAAGCACCTGATTTCTGTGAATGAAATCTGCACACTCTGCAGATTTCTACACTGAAAACAATTTTCCCGCCACCGTCTCGCCTCTTTCACCCCTTTTTTTTGTGTACTGGTATTTGTCCTCATCTCATTTTACTTGTGTTTTCATCCTTTGAACATCTCCTCTTCCTCAGCTTTCCTCTTTCATCTCAGTCATCTCTCCCCTCCTCATTTCCTCCTCTTCCACCCTTCCCCTTTTCCTCCCCCTTTCTATGACTCCCCCCTCCTGCTCTGAGCCCGTCGCTGCTCACTGTAACTGGCAACTTTGCTTCTTTCCCCTTTTGTGACGGGGACAAAGGGGGCCGGTGCCCTCTCGCAGGCTATGTTACAGGCTGTCACATGAGGCGGACACTCTGGGACGGCCCAGCGTTATCTGCTGTGACAACTCAGATTACTTCCACAGCCTCCCATCTGATCAGCACATCCAATTCAATTAGTGGCAATTAGTCCTGGTCCTCCTCCCCCCTCCTTCTCTTCCTCCTCCTCCTCCTCCT
>NW_024641862.1:0-320 GCF_008729295.1 Plectropomus leopardus
ATAAAGAGCACACATTATTAATAGAATATAAAGGAATACGCTTAAGAAAACTAAAAAACTAAGAGACTGTACATATATACATATATACAAGTGTAAAGTGCGGAACAGTATCTGAATAAATAAAAATAACATCAGCAGTGTAGAGTGAATTAATATTGGCAGAAAGATCATGCATTGTCACTCAGGGAGGCTCAATGAGAAATATTTGTAGCTTCGGGGAGGGTAAAAATAAATAAATAAATAAAGAACAGTCCCTAAGCTTGTGTCTATTAGGCAACTGAAGAAACAAACTCACAAGAATCACAAACTCACCATTTGAA
>NW_024641863.1:0-342 GCF_008729295.1 Plectropomus leopardus
AAAATGGCTTTATTCTACATGTCTCATTTTAAATCCATAAACATACACACTGGCTAACCAGCATGCATGACAAGGCTTTTTGTCATCTTCAAGGAAAAATATTTGTGGCTTCAGAGAGTGTAAAATACAGTCCCTTCAGTAATGTAATTTCATTTAATGCTACTACAATATATTATAGAGGGAATTATTATTCTGGCTAACAGCTGTAGTGATTTAACTTTGCATATTCCATTTTTACAAACAAAATCCACGCTGATCTGCTAAAATACTGTGCACAATTATTTCAGTCTATCTCAACCAGCTGCAGTATTGATTTGCATGATGTAAACAATGCACTCTAGG
>NW_024641864.1:0-971 GCF_008729295.1 Plectropomus leopardus
TACTGCCTTTTATTCTCCTCCTCTTCTTCCTTCAAATCTTTTATTCTCCTCCTCCTCCTTACTGTGTTTTATTCTTCTCCTCCTCCTCCGTTGGTTTTCCTGATGAAGGGGTTTTGTCTCAATGGGCCCCTGAGCACACACATGTTGAGGCCCCCCACTCTGTAACAGTAGCAGTGCTGCTCCTGCAGACTCCGGGGCCCGGGGCCCGGGTCAGAGGGGCTGAGGGGCTGAGGGGCCTGAAAAATAAACTTTTCATCAATGACAACTTGTCAAGAAATGAAAAAAAGTAAAAGGTTAGAGGACAATCGTGTAAATCAGCTGCGTAGAGATGATTAAACTCAGTTATCCTGTGCAGCAGGTGGAAATATGTGTTTAACTCTTGAGTTTTGCGTCTTGTTTAGATAGATAGATAGATGATAGATAGATATACTTTATTGATCTCAAAACTGAGAAATTGGGGTGTAGCAGCGCCATACAGTAAGAACAAAGAGTAAAGAGCAAACAATATTAATAGAATATAAAAGGAATACGCTTAAAAAACTAAAAACTAAGACTATACATATATACATATATACAAGTGTAAAGTGCAGAGTGACTGCAGTTGCAGAGGTACAGTAAGCAAAATTTGACCGGAATATAAGACAACCGACAGTATCTGAATAAATAACATAAATGACATGGAGCTCAGAGCAGAGTTTAAGGAGCAGACAGAGGTGAGTTATTGTACAGGTGGATGGCTCGTGGCAGGAAAGATTTCCTGTATCTGTCCTTTCGACGGCGAAGCTGAATCAGTCAGAGTTTAAACTCTTTATTTTGTTCTTTTGCTTCATTTATCTTGTTCATACCGGCTTTGATTTCCATTTGCTGCTGAAATAATGCAAATCTGCACGTTATGGGACTAATAAAAGAATGATCTTATCTTTTCTTATCTTAAATCTTAAACCAAAATAGAAAAAAAGAAAAACATAAAA
>NW_024641865.1:0-357 GCF_008729295.1 Plectropomus leopardus
TTTTTTCAGCAAGCTATGTTATAAATGGCCTCAACATGCTGTACTATCACTTATTTTAAAAATTAGAGTGATCACCTTTTTCACCATTTTTCCTGAGCTATAGTATAGCTTTTTTTGCCTTATTGTAATTTTGCGTAAAACGCTTAAACTATGGACTTTTTGGACCATTTTTTCAGCTAGCTATGTTATAAATGGCCTCAACATGCCGTACTATGACTTATTTTAACATTTGGAGTGATCACTTTTTTCACCATTTTTCCTGAGCTATATAGTATGGCTTTTTTTGCCATATTGTAATTTTGCGTAAAACGCTTAAAATATGGACTTTTTGGACCATTTTTTCAGCTAGCTATGTTA
>NW_024641866.1:0-216 GCF_008729295.1 Plectropomus leopardus
GTCAGCTGTTTTTGGGACAGGTCAAATTTTGTCATTTTTACCTAAATATAGAAAATTGCAAACACGGCCAAAAACACCATAAAATCGCATGTCGAAAAATTGACCCAAAAAGCAAGGCTATAGTAAGGCAAAAATGTCCAAATTTGACACGTCCCAAAAACAGCTGAAAACACTTGAAAAACACTTAAAATAGCGTGCCGAAACACGCCATAGCAT
>NW_024641867.1:0-493 GCF_008729295.1 Plectropomus leopardus
GAATCCCGCGTTAACGCAGCACGTTAACGCCATTAACGGCCCAGCACTAAAAAATATACATTTGGGATTTCTGAATAATCTGGCTTACTGTGATACCGCCCAAGCCTATACAAAACTTAATTTGTTCAGCAATACATCTGCCAGTCCCAGTTACATGGGTTGTTGTGGTCAATCATCATAGTTTCCCTTGAGTTTTACCAATCATAGAAGTTCCCGCATAACATCACTGAACTTACTCCCTTGTTTCTACTGACAAATCTACTGCTAAAGAACATGTAAGGCAATTCCTTGTTGTTCTGCATGAAAGCATTCACACTGACTGACAAACACTACCATAAACACACCCAGAGAATGGCTAAAACGTGTTGACAACATGTATAATCAATCTTAAGCGAGGCCCCTTCTTAAGCGTGTGCCTCCACCACACCCAACCCTTTTCAAAAATTTGTTTATGTAAAAAAACATTTGTTGAAGATAACAATCATTTTATCAC
>NW_024641868.1:0-233 GCF_008729295.1 Plectropomus leopardus
ATGACTATTAAAATATTACTGAGTGTGTATAGATATTATTTTGGTGTAATGGTCTTATATTATAAAATATTATCACAGTATTCCTTTGAAACTTGAGGAGTGTCATCACTTTTCTTGTGCTGCTTTCAGAAGCCTTTCACAAGTATTTAAACCTTTGAATCCTGAGCAAATTGTTGAGATTTCATTAAAAAAAAAAAAAAAAACATGGATAATGGGGCAATAAGCAAATAGGT
>NW_024641869.1:0-390 GCF_008729295.1 Plectropomus leopardus
TTTTGGCCCTTTTTTCAACAGGGTATGCCATAGCGCATCTATATGAGTTAAAATAAAGGGTTTCCAGCCATTTTTTGGACATGTCAAAATTTGAGATTTTTCGCCTTACTATACTATGCGATTTTTTGCCATTCTTTCAACATGCTGTATTATGACTTTTTGGCCTTTTTTTTGCGCTTTTTTCAACAGGGTATGCCATAGCACATGTATATGAGGTAAAATAAAGGGTTTCCAGCCATTTTTTGGACATATCAAAATTTGAGATTTTTCGCCTTACTATACTATGCGGTTTTTGGCCATTTTTTCAACATGCTGTATTATCACTTTTTGGGCCTTTTTGGGTCCTTTTTTCAACAGGCTATGCTTTAGGACATCCATATGAGCTAAAAG
>NW_024641870.1:0-227 GCF_008729295.1 Plectropomus leopardus
CTCCTTCTCCTGAGCAGGAAACAGCGGAGGCTGGAAACCATATGCGCACTGGAACGGGGATAATCCAGTGGCGGAACAGATGAGGGTGTTATGAGCAAGCTCCACCCATAATAGCTGAGGTGACCAGGACGCTGGCTGGTTGGCGGCCATACATCGCAGCGCCGTCTCCATCTCCTGATGCAGGCGTTCGGTCTGGCCGTTGGACTGTGGGTGATATCCCGAGGACA
>NW_024641871.1:0-646 GCF_008729295.1 Plectropomus leopardus
CGCGCAGAACCCACAGCTTATAAGAGGTGTCTCTCTCATGTCAAAACCTCTTCAGTGTGCAACAAAGGAGCAACAGGGCCTCTACGTAGAGGTTTCCACCTGTGCTTCACAGAACGAAGGTTACAATTCTACAATTCTTCAATTTAATCTAGCAGACGCTTTTATCCAAAGCAACGTACAACACAAGCAAGAATTTATACTTAAGGAAAAAACCCTTAGTAAGTGCAAAAAGTGCTTCAGGTGTGATTGGTCACAGGTATTGCCGTCTAGTGCCGTCTTTTTTTTTTTTTTTGGAAACCAAAGTAATAACCAGTAGCAATCTCAGCATCTGAGATTCAACAATCTCAGTATCACTACTTACGATGACAATCAACATACAACATCACACAACTTTGTCAGTGCTAGATAATCATCAGGTGCTGGGTTTTGGACCATCTGACTTAATCTACTCCAAAGGGCAAAGAGGAGAAGAGTCAGGTTAAGTGCCTCGGTGTTCTCGGAACAATTGAGTTTTCAATTGTCTCTTAAAAGTAGAAAGGGATTCAGCAGAACGCACAGAGTTTGGAAGTTTGTTCCACCATTTGGGAACAACAGAAGAGAAGAGTCTGGTTAGAGATTTAGAGCCGTGCTGGGCTGGAAGCACCAG
>NW_024641872.1:0-5369 GCF_008729295.1 Plectropomus leopardus
CTATCATATAATTTTGAAAAAGAACCGATAAGGTGTTTCAGTGGCCGTTTCAGAGAATGTGTGGTCTTAAAAATTTTGCCTCTAAGTCCTGGAAAAGTCCTGGAAATTTATCTGTAAAAATGTGTCTGAACCCTGCTTGAAATTTGGCTGAAGCATTTAAAAACACACGCAAACTTTCTATGCAGCAGCTCTCAAATGCACGTGCAAGCAGGGAACTGCATGTACTATAATACAGAACGTTGTTCCAGTTAGGACACAAGAAATCAATGCACTGTTTGGTACCAACACAAACTTATGCAACACATGCAGCCACGTGTCATTGCCACCACCAATTAAACTTTAATCATTAATTGATTTTTTTGTCCACTTGTGCACAGATGAATATGATGAAAACACAATATTAATCAAGTTTTTAGCAAAAAGTTTTATGCATGTTTGTGTTTGTGCTCCAATTTTTGGTTTTGCTTTGAATTATAAAGTCAATGTTTCCCACTTGTGCCCAAAGGCTTATTTAGTATATCAGGAAAAAGAAGCCACAGTGTTTGTTCAGATTAGTCTGCGAAATACTTTGGGCAAGTATCAAACAGGACAACATTGAACTTCTTAGATCACATGAAAAATCACACTTTTGTTTATTGTCAGAGTCAAGGATTTTAAAAAACGTGTACATACTGCTGTTTGACGGCCACGGCTGTCACTGGCACAGTCGTTATGTTTTAGAGTTGTCCATTCATCTAATTCTTATGAACGAGATACCTTAAGAACCCCTTTTATTCATGGTATTTCTTTAAATTTGGCACAAACGTTCACTTTGACTCAACAAAGAACTTTGGTTTAGATTTTTTTGGTGGTCAGAGGTCACTGTTACCTTGCGTCTGTCTCGTTCTTGTGAAAATGATATCTTAAAAAGATTATGAGGGAATTTCTTTAAATTTGGCACAAACGTCCACTTGGACTAAGATTGAACTGTGACCTCACAAAATGTGTTTTTGGTTTTAATTCAAGAATTCATACACTTATTATGACAAAATTCCACACAAATGTCTAATAGAATAAATTGATGCAGTTCTGACTTTTTGTATCCAAAGGGTCAAAGGTCAACTTTTATTCTAGTTTCCTAAAATATAGTGAAATATATATAAAAAAAAGTAGTGTCCAAAGAAAAATGATTGTGTGATAGGAAAAACTGACTTTTGACCGATATTAAAAATGCCCAGAGAACTTTATCACCAAAGAAAAAGAACTTTACAAGTTTCCGCTCAGTATCTTACTTGAATATTTCAGAAGTACATGCAACAAATAATATTTTCAGGAAAGAAATCAAACAAGTTTCAAGTGTCTGTTCACTATTTATTTTGATTTTGTTGCACACTTAACTGAACCTCCGTAAACTCTGATTCTGTAAAGTTATTGAACTTGTAGTTAGCGCTTCAGAAATCGCCGTCATCGTTGGTTTTAATCCGACTGGGCCGTAACGTTTTCCTCCAGATGAGATCGTGGAGCGGCAGATATCTGACGGCCTCATTCCTCCGGACCTGAAGGAGAAGATCATCTTCGTGCTGCTCAGGAGGCACCGTCACCAGACCAAGAAACCAATCCACCGCTCGCTGGCCGACATCGGGAAGTCCTCCAACGCTGCTTCCAGTGAGTTTACCTGCCGTTTGTCTTCACCTCTAACCACCAATCAGCTGAAAAAAGTAACATAACCGTTTCTTTACACACTAATCCTCTGTTTTCTGTCATGTTGATCGCCTCCTGTTTCCTCCTCTCCTCGTTAAATCATCGTCTTCTCGTCTGCTGCTGCCGCTCTGTCAGCTCGTAGTCCGCAGGTTAATCTGAGTCATAGCACTAGTTCAGCTTCTGGGATCCACCGCTCCACAGAAGACCTACGCTCTAAGTCAAGCAGCCTTAGCCGCCTGCGTGAGTCTGAACACACACACACACACACACACACACACACACACTCAGTGGTGGAAAGTACATTTACTCAGGTGCTGCACTTTAAGGGTAACTTCAAATAATTTTCAACCTGGACTCTATTTTCTCATGTTTTTGTGTCTTGAGTGAGCATGGAGAATTTTTAAAAATTGGTCCAGCCAGGAGGAAGCGATATATCGAATAGAGATGCACTGATCGGATATTAAGATCAGATATCGGTCCAGATTTTGACAAAGTAGCTGGATCTGGTGTCGGATAATTCGTCAGATCCATGGGGCCGATACAGCAGTGTGTACCTGTTGTTTGTTGAGTTAGTGCATCCACTCTGCCTGTGTGAGCAGCGCTGCTCAGACTCAGCTGTGTGTGACTCGCAGCACGTGTGGAGAAACGGTGGCGCTGCGTTTTTTTTTTCCGCGTGCTTCGCGTGTTTGTCTGCAGAAACAGACAGAAAATGGTGTTTTGATGATTATATTGACTCTATACCAATCTATATCAAAATAAAAGTCCCCTGACAATGTCTCTGTTGACAGAAGCTCATTAGTTGTTGACAGGAGGCATTTTATTTTGAAATGTTTGCAGGACTGTGTGGTAGACAATGAAGCAGCTTCCATCTGTGCTCTTAAATGTGGATTTAAGAAGTCATAGCAGCAGTATGTTTTACCAAGTTACTTGTTTATTCTCAGGTTCAGCTGCTGCTTTTTATTTTGAATTCCTGTTTGCACCGAATATTTACAAAGAAGTTTGATTATTGTTTGATTGTCTGTTTGTTTGACCAAGTTGTTTAGGTAGTAGCTACTTTATTTGTAACTGTGATTCATTTAATAATTTTGAATTTTAGTAGTTTACAGTAGTTGGGACGAGATTTACAAATATCGAGATATTTATTGTGTATCACGATATGGCCGAAACATATCATGATATGATTTTAAAGAACCCGTTTTATTTAACCAGAAACAAAAAAACAACATAAAAAAATAACTTAAATATAATTTAAAATATATAATCATGAGAATTAGTAATATAGTTTTTGGGACGTTTGGGACATAACCTCCGTCCCACAGCTAATTTTCAGATTGTCTCCTTTTTTTTTTTTTTTTTTTTTTTTACAGTTTTTGGGCCAAATTACTCACGTTTTTTTTTTTTTTTTTTTAAGGAATGAAAACAATTTTCTCGAGTTTCAGAGCTTTAAATGTGAATAAAAGGCATTTAAGTGTAGCACAAGAAACTGATGTCGATCCAGTTGTTAAAGGGTTAATGCACCCATTTTAAATTTGGATTGCAACTTTTACCTGTAATAGAGTATTTTAAAATTGTTGTATTGGTGCATTTACTCAAGTAAAGGATCTGAGTGCATCTTCCACCACTGATACACACGCAGTATTTTTATCCTTTTACCAAATTTTTAACTCCCTTTCCTAAACCCCTCTGCTCTTTTCTGTTTTTAATAAGCTAAAATATCCCAGCTGACTCTGTGCCGCTGCATGATTTCTCCACTTTATGTGGCTAACGTGTGTGTGTGTGTGTGTGTGTGTGTGTGTGTGTGTGTGTGCACCATGAATACAGTGTGTTGGAAATATTGTGTGTTTATTTTAGAGATTTTGCTCCTTGTGTGTGCACCTTTGCTAATTTACTCTGTGAATCTATCTGGGCGAGGAGGATTAGGACTGTGTGGTATGTTCTTGTTCTCCCTTTGTTCGATTTCATTTGTTGGGTGTGTGTGTGTGTGTGTGTGTGTGTGTGTGTGTGTGTGTGTGTACTCACCATGAATACAGTGTGTTGGAAATATTGTGTGTTTATTTTAGAGATTTTGCTCCTTGTGTGTGCACCTTTGCTAATTTACTCTGTGAATCTATCTGGGCGAGGAGGATTAGGACTGTGTGGTATGTTCTTGTTCTCCCTTTGTTCGATTTCATTTGTTCCCCAAATCTGCTTTGAGGAAAGAAAAAAAAAGGAAATGGGTCATTAAAATATAATCCCCCACAGAAACCACTGGTCATGGTGAAGTTGAATGCTCTGTCTGTTGCCCTAATAACCTTTTAATTGGATAAAACTGGCATCTTTACTCAGCTGCTGAGACTAAAACACAACTTCATTTCTGTTTTTAAACCTAAAACGGCTTATTGGGTGTTTTTTTAAATATTGTTTAAGTTTTTAATGGAATCCAATTTAAACAACATGCTGACATTTCCCTTTTTTGTTTTTAACAGCAAAGTTAGAGAGAGATAAAATAAAAAATAAGAAGTCTATCTTGCAAAATCATTCATAAACCTGTGACCGCAGCACCAATAGTTTGCTTTTAAGAAACATTTATACAAAAAGAAAGAAAGAAAGAATAAATTAATAAATAAATAAATAATTGACATGAATATGAAAAAAATTAAATATAAAAAAGTGAAGGGTGCAAGGGAGGGGGCAAAACAACAACAATAATTAAATAAAAACTAAAGAAAATACTAAAATCTCTAACAATAATAACTTGAAGAGACGTCTGACTGCAAGAAACAAAAGAATTACCAAAAAAAAATCAACTGAACAGTTAAAAGTTGAGTAGCTCGATATAAACTCAGGGGAAGTGATGTTATAAATATATCCTCTTAGATCAGGTGAAATCGGATCTAACTCTGAGTATGTGTTCAGTCCAAGATTCGCAGCAGTTTTTACATTTTTCCTGTTCAAGTCTTAAAATAAATGTAAGTTTCTCCTTCACATAAATATCATAAATGACATCGATCCAGTCCTAAATATATTTATTTACAAATCACTCAACAGTCTCTGGTCTCAAACCCACGAACAATGTCTGAAAACCTTATTGTGTGTTTTTAAAGTAAAATATGTGTGTGTGGTTCCTTCTGCAGATCACGCCCAGAGCCGAAGCATGAATGATATTTCGGACACACCGAGCACGGACCAGGTAACGGCTATAATTTAATATTTGTGTGTGTAGTATTAATATTTGATGTGTGTGTGCATGTTGGTGCTTTTGTGGGTCCAGACAGAGACATTCATGTTTCTGATTTCTTCAAATTTGTCACAAACGTCCACTTGGACTCAACCATGAACTGATCAGATTTTATTCTGTTGACTGCAGTATTTCAGAAAGGCCTTCGTGTTGAAGGTCAAAGGTCACTGTGACATCACAAAACATGTTTTTGGCCGTAACTCAAGAGTTTTTACGCTAATTATTATATCATTTATTCTTAATTATTTTCAACAGTTAACCATTACCAAACCAAAAAAAGAAAAAAAAATTAAAAAGGCAAATAAAGAGAAAAATAAAAACAAAATTAGATACATCAAAAGATTAACTAGCGACTAACGAGTACATTTTTTTAACCAACATCAGTCCTTAAAAAAAATCCTATTTTATCATATCATAAATATTTGATATTATATTATATTATATTTTCAGAATTTTAACCATTTAAATGCCA
>NW_024641873.1:0-394 GCF_008729295.1 Plectropomus leopardus
ACAGTCCTTTAGCAATACTCATCTTAACAACAGTAAATGTTGTCATGTTTATTTACTCTTGTTTATCAAAAAAAAACAGCCAAACTGTACAATGACTCTCACCATTGTTTAAATGAAGTTGATCACCTGGGAAAATACTGTAAAGGGAACAGGCGTCTTAAATGAAATGAAGGAACACATGCAGGTCATAGTGAGCTGCTCATCTCATCCTTAAACCAGTGAATAGAGTCATCATGTTATAATAATATATATGTCAAAACAATGCTCTGTCAGTGTTCTTTTATTTATACAGAATGTATTTATGTAATCATAGCTTATTCTGGGAGATTACTTGTAGTTTGTACAATTTCTGTAAGATACTTTACAATGATCAGAATACAAAGCTTTGAATAAT
>NW_024641874.1:0-544 GCF_008729295.1 Plectropomus leopardus
TAATAACCAGTAGCGATCTCAGCATCTGAGATTCAACAATCTCAGTATCACTACTTACGATGACAATCAACACACAACATCACACAACTTTTGTCAGTGCTAGATAATCATTAAGTGCTGGGTTTTGGACCTTCTGACTTACTCTACCCCAAAGGGCAAAGAGGAGAAGAGTCAGCTTAAGTGCCGAGGTGTTCTCGGAACAATTGAGTTTTCAATTGTCTCTTAAAAGTAGAAAGGGACTCAGCAGAACGCACAGAGTTTGGAAGTTTGTTCCACCATTTGGGAACAACAGAAGAGAAGAGTCTATCATTCAGTTTGAAAATAATAAAAACATTCAATCAAATAGGCTGTGCTCATCATTTTTTATAATATCTTCCACAACAACCTGTAATTAAATTTCACAAAAATGTAAATGATTTTTTTTAGTTTTAAGGGTTACAGTAAGGTACTTTGAAATTCAAATAGATGGTTGGGTGAGGTTTGGGGACAGCTCACCATTGAAGGAGACTTTCAGGTCGTGTTCTTCCAAATCTCTGGAAAAGAG
>NW_024641875.1:0-580 GCF_008729295.1 Plectropomus leopardus
AATAAACTGGAAACAGCTATCAACCTTTTGTTTAAACACTCTTAGCATTCAAATGCAACCCATCGTCTTTCTAACCTCCATGTTGTTCCCACTTTATGTCCTCAAAGCACACGAACACAACTAAATCTGAACAACAACTTCCCAACTCGGAAACTACGACCCTCCGACGTCACATGAATGCAGCAATAGACCCCTTCGATCTTATCAGCCACTGTTTAAAGAAGGCCTACAGTTGGTAAGGTAACTGTGACTGCCGCTGATGTGCGGTGACACTGTGGACAATTTTTACAATACAGCGTGTTATTTTCATATCTCCTCACTATAAAATAGAGCTGGCAACTTAAGCAATTTGTATGTTTTAGCATTGATTCAATGAACTTGCTTAAAAATACAGGTAAAGTTTACAGATGTAAAAGCTAAATGTGTATGCGTAAAATTCTACAATTCTACAATTTCATTTAGCAGACGCTTTTATCCAAAGCGACGTACAACACAAGCAAGAATTTAGACCCTTTGTAAGTGCAAAAAGTGCTTCAGGTGTGGTTGGTCACAGGTATTGCCGTCTAGTGGCAGAAGAAGT
>NW_024641876.1:0-421 GCF_008729295.1 Plectropomus leopardus
CCCCTCCGGATCGGGGATGAAGTCCTGCCCCAAGTGGAGGAGTTTAAGTACGTCGGGGTCTTGTTCACGAGTGAGGGAAGGAAGGAACGGGAGATCGACAGGCGGATCGGTGCGGCGTCTCCAGTAATGCGGGCGCTGCACCGGTCTGTCGTGGTGAAGAGGGAGCTGAGCCGAAAGTCAAAGCTCTTGATTTACCAGTCGATCTTCGTTCCTACCCTCACCTATGGTCATGAGCTTTGGGTAGTTACCGAAAGAACAAGATCGCGGGTACAAGCGGCCGAAATGAGTTTCCTCCGTAGGGTGGCTGGGCTCTCCCTTACGGTGCGTACCCACCAAACGCGATTAAAAATGATCACGCCTCAAGATTACATACGAAGTCAATGCAAAGACGCGATTTGACGCCTCATTTTGCCGGGCGACG
>NW_024641877.1:0-238 GCF_008729295.1 Plectropomus leopardus
ACTCTTCTCCACAGTGACTGAGAAACAGGTCACTACGCAGGAAGAGTATGAAAAGGGTTTAATATGATGGACAAGGTGGTTTTTGGTAAATACATTATATACAGTGAGGATTATGAGCAGACTTTCACTTTGCATGTCACTTAGTGAAAAGAGCCTGTTTCCAGCATCCCCGCGCTGAATAAGCGCCAAAAGCGGATGCTGGAAACAGGCTCTTTTCACTAAGAGACATGCAAAGTGA
>NW_024641878.1:0-373 GCF_008729295.1 Plectropomus leopardus
TGTGTTAACACGATAATGTTTGAGTTACACGGGGTCCCAACAACCGACTATGCTACTTGAAGCAATACAAAGGAGTCAAGTGTCATAGTTAAAAAAATATTTATTGAAATCGTATAAAAATAGTTTCTAACATAATTTACAAAAATAATTTGAATGGATGAAAAAACAATCCAAGCAACAATCATGAAACCACACGCTTTCTCACACACACACACACACACACACACACACACACACATTCATAGACACTCACCCAACATTCAGTATTCACTTGCTCCCACAGCAGACGACAGCGTAACAAAACCAGTTACCATCAGTAGACGTTCAATGTTCAGATACATTAACATGGAAGTGCTTTCTGGACTATTTACAC
>NW_024641879.1:0-245 GCF_008729295.1 Plectropomus leopardus
CTTTTCACACTCTTCCTGCATAGAAACCTGTTTCTCAGTCACTGTGGGGAAGAGAGACAGCTTGAATGAAAGACGCTGTTAAAAATCCGCTTTTGGCGCTTATCCAGCGCGGGGATGCTGGGAACAGGCCCTTTTCACTAAGAGACATGCAAAGTGAAAATCTGCTCATGATCATCACTGTATATAATGTATTGACCGAAAACCACCTTGTCCATCATATTAAACCCTTTTCACACTCTTCCTGC
>NW_024641881.1:0-636 GCF_008729295.1 Plectropomus leopardus
TAGTGAAATAAAGTAAAATACACTAAAATAAAATAAAATAAAATAAAATCATTATATCACTGCACTGGTACTTCTACTAACTAAAGGGTCTGAGTACTTCTTCCACTATAGTTCTATTATGCATACAGTGTAAATTTCTTTCGTTTTTTAGATGATAGCAATAAAGAGCTTAACATGAAAACCTGAAAATAAGTTAATAACATTATGATATTTTCTCTTCATCCACCTGACTAATGAATCATATCAGCAAGCATTGTTTGTCTACACACCAGAAATAAAATCAGTGTGTTAAAAAGACGACATCGCAGCACAAGAGTCAAGAAAAATGACATTTGAACATGTTTGTTTTTGCCCCAAACTGAAGTGAAATAATATCAATGGCTGATTTTTCTTTTCCATCTTAAGTTGCTCAAGTGAAATGTTTCCTTATACGGTTTGGAAAGAGGTGACCTCTAACAGACTCTACACACACACACACACACACACACACACACACACACACGACAGTGTCCTATATACAGTACATTAGAAGTAGTAAAAACACTTCTATTTTGATACTTGAAGGCTTTTATCATGATTGTAACATGTATGTGTGTGTGTGTGTGTGCGTGCGTGAGTGTGTGTGTGTGTGTGTGT
>NW_024641882.1:0-272 GCF_008729295.1 Plectropomus leopardus
TCCACACAGTTTGTTCTATGTTATTTGACTCCATATTTGAAAGAAAGGCAGAATTGTCATTATTAAGATTTGTTGGGAGTGGCTTGGATTTGGTTACATTGCCATTTAAAAAAAAAAAAAAGATAATTATGACAATGAAAGTAAAATCGTTACTGTGCACAACTGTGCATTAGTATGTAACTTTTATTGTTTAAAAAAATGTTGAAAGGGACCGGTTTGGTGACCTCAGGATTAGGTCTCTGCTCTTTGCAGATGATGTGGTCCTGTTGGCT
>NW_024641883.1:0-7078 GCF_008729295.1 Plectropomus leopardus
ATTTGCAGATTTTTATTATATAGCACTGGCAATTGATCTTTGTTATTCGTATCTATTTGATTTGTTTTTTTATTTTTTTATGTTTAATGTATGAAGTTATTTTTGGATTTCGATTGTATCACATTGACTTTTGCATGTTTTTTCCAGTGCATTATACTGGGAAAATGTTTGGGTTTTTTTGATAAATGGTGCATTTTGTTAATATTCTACAGTCTATAATGTATATCTGCAAAGGCATGTCGTAGTGTGACTGTTAAAGGGTTAAAGATTTTTTTCAGAATCATTTTCCAGGAGTGTGTTTGTGTATTTCCAGGACCCTTTCTTTAAATGGTAAAAAAGATATTCTCCCTCTCTAAAAACTAAAAAATAAAAAGGCCTATTTTAGAGTGTATCACAAACATCTTTAGCCCCAGGACGCCTCCACCTGAACGTTTGATGGAAGAAGAAAGAGAAGAAGTTCCTCAGAGACTCAGCGAGGAGATGAGAGAGGAGGAGGAGGATGAAGAGGAAGTCATTTTTCAGTGGCAGAGAAGAGACGCTGTGTGACGACAGCAGCTCTCTGCAGGAGGAAACAGTCCTTGAACTGAAATATTATTTTCTTCTCCGTGTTCACTACAGTCAAGTGCTGAAATGTAACATCGTTCAAAGTGTTTTCAGCGTGTTGACGTCATTGAAATGTGAAGATATGAGCTGTTTTAGTTGCCCGGGAAACAAATTTCAACTCTTAAAAACTGAGTGTGACTTGAAACTTTCTTTTTATCTTCAAGATCCAATATGTGGGATCTAAAGTGTAAATAATGTTTTCTTTCATGCAAAATCGGCTGAAAATACTGTATTTTACTTTGTATCTACAAAGGGGGCAGGTCCTCGTCTACGGAAATCACCACACCAGGATTTTACAGGATGTCCTTTTAATAATTCACAAGAAATTACTGTAAAAATGATACTTTGATACTGATGCATGAACTCAGAATATTTCATGGATTTTAGGATATATCTACAATTTTGGAGTATTTATTTGGTAAATATGTGTCATACATCTATTTGTCTTTAGGTGTTTGGAATTATTGTAAGTTAAGATATTTCTAGGATTTTTTGACATTTCTAGAATTTTAGGACATTTTTAGGATTTTAGGACATTTCTTGGGGTTTAGGATGTTTCTAGGATTGCAGGACATTTCTAGGATTTTGGGGCATTTTTTAGATTTTAGGACAATTCCAAGATTTTAGTTAGTTTCATGATTTTAGGAAGTTTCAAGGACTTTAGGATACTTCCAGGATTTTTGGATATTTGTTTGATAAATGTCTGTTATATGTCTATTTGTCTTGAGATGTTTAGATTTGGATGTTCAGATTTCGGTTATTAAAGGCTGCAGGTAAAAGTTCGGTAGACGTGTAGTCTTAGCCGAGATGAAAGAGTTTGTAGGATTTCAGAATCTTTCCAAGATTTTAGGACGTTTCTAGATTTTTCGGATATTTGTTTGATAAATGCCTGCTATGAAAAAACGCTTAAGTAGAGTACAAAAACCTCAGATGTGTACAGATGGAGGATGGTATTTAGGACTTTAGGATGTTTTGAAGATTTTTTAAGACATTTGTAGGATTTTAGGAAATATCTTGGATTTTTTAGACAATTCAGGGATTTTAGCACTTTTCTATGATTTTAGGATATTAGATCATCTTCAGGCAACAACAGTATGTGTTCAGGTTTTGAAAAAACCATCCCAGTTTTGATAAACATTTGTACAGGAAGCCAGCAGCGGGTGAAATTCGGATGTTTGTTCGGTGTTCTGAAGGGATTTATCTTGTCACAAATCTTCGTTCTGAACTGGTTATAAAATAGCCGCCATAATGAACCCTGACAGACCATAAATCAGGCTTTACTGTCGCTTCCAGCTCAGAATTCAGAAAGGTTTTCTGATGAAAAGAGTTTGGAGGATGAGCTTCAGTGAGTGAAGTGCTTCTGTGGCCTCAGGTGGGAGTCAGGATGTCAAAGAGCCGAACGCCGTCGACAGTAAACTCTTCCTTCGCTCTGAAGACTTTTCATGAGGACAGAGTCAGACTTCAGCTCTGTAAACATAATCTGTCGTCAGCGGGCGTGTGAGCGACGGCGGCGCCGCTGCAGAGGCGCTCTGCAGCGGCGCTCTGCAGCGGCGCTCTGCAGCGGCGCTCAGCCTGCGGTGGTGACTCGGTGAGTGAATCGTTGAGTGACTCGGCGAGTGGCGATGTGGTGTCGAGCTGCGGCGGCCCCTCTCAGGTTTCCCGCTGCGAGGCCATTAGAGCGCTCACAGCTTCCTCTCAGCAGCTCTTCCTCTTCCTCGCTCCACTGCCCCTCACTTCACCCCGCCTCTGTCTCTGCACACCTCCCGCCTGCGATTAGCTCCTCTCCACCGACGTTCAGCATCTGAGAGCTGGATGTGTTTATAGCAGCGCCGCCGCCGTCATCATCTGTCACGGCCCCCCGGCGCCCCCCCCCATCGGCCTCCTGGTGGCCCTGTGTTTGCTCTCAGTGGGAGCTGCTCTTTGCTATTCAGCTGCGGTCGCTTCATGAGTTCGGTCGGTGGGCCGGCAGCCGCTGTCACTTCAGCGCCGTCACACCGCCTCAGAGGCGCTGACCGCACACACACACACACGCACACCACTGACACATACTAAACTCACAGATAATGTTTGTGTGCATGGACACGTGGAGGCAAACACGGAGTGATGTTGTGATTGTGTGTGTGTGTGTGTGTGTGTGTGTGTGTGTGTGTGTGTGTAGAGATGACAGCAGGCTCAGTATTTGATGTGGAGCGAGCTCACAGATAACAGCAGGAGGGAGTGTGTGTGTGTGTGTGTGTGTGTGTGTGTGTGATGACACTGAGGCGGGTGGAGACAGCAGGGCGATGCAGTCATGAGGTGTGTTTGATGTTCCCACCGTCCTTACTGGTCCAGTAATCACATGAATGCTTCTGCCACACACTTGGAAATAATGGTTTCCACAAGGGTTCATACACAGAACCATTATCTTCTAAAGAACCCTTTTCTGATGAAAACATTCCTCACGGTTGTTTGTTAGACCAGGTCTTTTAAGAGCTAAAAGTGGAAGAGAGATCTATGGGTAATGTAGTTAACTAAAATTAAAATGTGACAAAAAAACATTCAATCAAAATGAATTAACAGTGCATTTTTTGGTTATTTTTTAGGCTGACGTTTGGCTGATATTTTGCACACACATACACACACACACACACACACACACACACACACACACACACACACACACAGACCGGACTGATATTGACCTGAACCAATTAAGGCGAGCTGCTGGTGGCGCTCTGATGGCGGCCTCATGCGTTAATGTGTGTGACGGCGGCCTCAGAGCCTCAGGGAGTTGCACCGAGTCAACAGGATCAATATGGGTTTTTATTTTTTATTTTTTTGGCGCCTGCAGCTGCACGGCTCCCCCACACTGTCAATATGTACAAACACAGATGCTCTCTAATTGTTCTTCACCAGTCGCCTCCGTTTCCTCACAAATATATCTGCATGCAAACACACCGCGGCCGTCCTGCCCGCTGATGAAAGGAAATCATTTTAATTGCTTTTGTGTAATTTTTTCCTTCATTTGAGACCAAAACAAAAGCAGCCGGGTGTTTTGGTGCAGTGTAGGTGTGCCTCAGGACGGAAACTACAAACACTTAAGAAACATTACCTTGACTTGAGTCGTTTCCGTTCTGTCGCACTTCAATGAAAACTTTTTTCTGTCCTTTCATGATCATAAAAACCTCAAAATCATATTTTCTTCTACAATAACTGGAGATACAACACGCTGTTGCTTCAATGTAAAAGTGTTGCTGCAGGTGTTGCAGGTGTCTGCAGGCCTCCAGCAATTCAATAACACATTCATTATGCTAAAAAGTTTAGGGATGCTTTGTGACGAATATGCTGATTTGGATGAGGTTGAAATCCAAAAACATCACTTTTAAAAAAAGAAAAACTCTAGAAAACTTCACATAGACATGTCGTGTTTCCAGCAGCTTTTCAGCCACCAGCTGTGGTGGTTTTAAGTGACCCATACCCGTCTTTCCAACTGGGATTTTGCTACAAAAAGCAGGGTTTTCTTTTCATCCAAAGCTGCTGTTTTTCTTTTTAAAGACATGACATGTAGTCATCAAACGTCGAGTTTTAGTGAGATGTAGCCGTGTTTTCACTGCGGATAATGCCACCAAAAGCAGGTATTTTCAGCCAAAACTTGATCTTTTTACAACCATAACCTTGTTGAAATGTAAAATTGACTCTGGAGAGTGCACCTTTACAGTTTGTGGACTGTTTTTGCTTCAGATTGAGTGTTTCAGAGTGACTTGTGTTTCACAGGTTTTAAAAAGTATTTTAGGACTTTGGGTAGGCATCATTCGACACTCTGAGAGACACTGACAATACCAGAAAAAATGAAGAAATGAAAACAGTTTTGGGACACCGTGTGGGCTTCATTTCTTCTCTGTGTGAGACGACATTCACCTCCGAAGGCTCAGAAAGACTTTCACAGTCTGAAGGTCGAGAGTTCAGATCCCGCCCGTTTGTGTCTGATCTTCTTTCTGTGGTTCTTTTGACGGGAGATGAAGTGGTGAAGGACGCTGACCCAGAGACGCCGTCAACAGACAAACTCAAACCAGACAAGCGTGGTCTCCTGCTGAGACATTTCCTGAAGTCTGTCCGATTCTTCAACACATCAAGACTCAGTTCAAACAGCTCGACTCTGACCTTTATATGCAGAGAGCTTCTGACATTTCTCTCAGTGACCTCACAGAGAAACAGTTTTCAGACACACCGAACTCTTCAGGCTCAAGGACCTTCATTTTTCATTTAAAACGCTAAATCAGGAAGTTGTTTCACATTTCAGAGTGTTCACACCAGTTTTCAGGTAAACTATCTGATAAATAAATGGATTACAATATATATTGACAGGCTATTTATTTATTTATTTTTCATTTTATTTGACAGTGACTTGATAGACTCCAAACGTCGGTGTTTTGTAGCAACCTGTCTGCGTTTTTTTTAAGCAGCTTTCTATGTTATAAACATTGGTGTTTGGTAGTGTCGTGCTTGTATTTTTCCATCAGGTTTTTAGGCTCCAAATGTGTTTTGTAGTGACCTGTCTGTGTTTTTTCCAACTTTTATTTAAGCTCCAATACTGATAGTTTTGTAGCAAACCCATCAGTGTTGGGCCTGTCCCAGCTTTTCAGGCAGCTTCTTTTAGACTCCAATAGCATGTTTTGTAGCAACCTGTTGACCAACACCGACACATTTAGTTGCTGTCGTCAGTGTTATTATACTTGTGTATTTATTCATCTGATGATTGCTGTAGAGTGAACAAATAATTTCCCAAAGGATGAATAAATCTATCGCAGCATTTTTGAAACGTAACGTAAATAAGCATTTAAAAACTCTGTGTCGTTAAATAAAGATCAGAGCTGTTGTTTAATGTCTCGTCTTTTATATTTTGGTGTTAAATATGAGCGTTTGAAGATGTTACTATCTGCCGCCGACAGATCATCACGCCTTCCTCAAATGTCTGAATCTTCACAATAAAAAAGTTTTGTCCTCAGGTGCAATTAAACCAAATGACCATCTTGGCTCTCCAAAATAAGGCCTGAGAGCGCGGGGCGGCTCTCCCGTTGGGGCAGGGAGGTCTCTCCAGATCTGTTGGAAGTATTCAGGGATAAAAGCCGCAGCGCAGCGATTGCTTTTATTCCCGTCCGGTGTCTGCCTCCCCTCTGTCAGCTGTAATTACACAGCAGTCACAGCATCAGTCGGCGCTTTCAGAAACACATTTAAAAGCCCGACTGTATCCATAACTACCACCCAGACCGCCTGTGTCAGGAAATATTTATGTGTGTGAGCGAAATGGCTGCTGTCAGGATGGCGGGTGGAGATAAAGGTGCAGAATAATGTGCATGTGAGGACGCGGCAGGTAGGTGTGCAGACGGACCATCAGTCAGGGGACGGACGGAGACGCAGCAGTGATTAACAGACAGGCAGGTGGACGGGCCTACAGGTCTCGCTTTGCATAAAAGCCGCGGGAACACAAGGGTAGTGTTGGAAAAGTTAAAAGAGAAAACCTAATTAATGTTATCTGAACGTCCCTGTGGAGGAGAGCCGAAATTAAATTAAATTAAATCACTGTCTGCTCTGCAGAGGAGCCACAAAGTCCCCAATTACAGCTTCAAGCTTTGTAACCTGACGAACATGTCGCACATTGATACTGCCTCACAGGTGTGTTTGTTCCTGCAGTGTGTGTGTGTGTGTATGTGTGTGTGTGAATGTTATAAAACAGAAAACCCAAGCAGAGAGCAAAATAATCAGTTGTCTTGTCAAGAAAAAAGCTGAGAAAATGTATTTTCTGTGCAGAGAAATTGTCACTGCTCACACATAATTATGGAAAAGCAGTGTGTAACTGTGTGTGTGTGTGTGTGTGTGTGTGTGTGTGTGTGTGTGTGTGTGTGTGTGTGTGTGTGTGTGTGTGTCCATATTGTGGCTCATGTTGCGAGCGTTTTGCCACCAGTGGGGGTTATGATGAGCCAATCAATTGTCATCTGGAGCGGTGATTGCCACGAGAACAGAAGACCTGAAGACATCGATCAGCTCAGATGAGCTCAGTAAGCACACACTGCCCCCCCCCCACAGAGGTCACAGCAGCCTGAAATATTTTGGGATGGATGTGATAATGTCTGTGGAAGTGGTCATCATAGTTTGTCAGAAGTTACAGTTTGTTTGTTTGTTTGTTTGTTTGTTTGTTTGTTTGTTTGTTTGTTTGTTTGTTTGTTTGTTTGTTTGTTTGTTGATGTAGCGTATGTTATTTCAGAGATCACAACCGCACTGTCCGAAAGAAAAGGTCGATGTTGTGATGAATCCTTTGCTAACTGAGCAAATTGGTTGGATTTCTTGCAAAAACATGTTGAGAAGGCAAAAAGCGTCTTTATTTAAAGACATGGCCCCAAAATGAGCAAAACATCAGTGAAAAGTTACAAGAAAACTACATAAAAACAAGTAAAAAGAGTAGTTTTAAAAAAGGGGTGAGACTTCTTACCCAAAAAGA
>NW_024641884.1:0-236 GCF_008729295.1 Plectropomus leopardus
TTGAGTCTTGATTTAAAAAAATAAAGAAAAAGTATGTCGGCTTTCTCTGCAGTGAGGGGCTCCCTTAACTGTCGAGGGGGTTCCCCTCCTCAGCAGCAGCAGCGGGGCGCTGCAGCCTGTTTGTGTTGTCGTTGATTCCAGCGCGGGAGAACCCCCTTAAACGGGCCCCGCCCCTCTGTGACGTGAAGCCGCGGCCAACGGAAGTTTTCAAATCTCACAGACGGAGCTGACTCTGT
>NW_024641885.1:0-238 GCF_008729295.1 Plectropomus leopardus
CCTCATGTACAAAGACTTGCATGGATTTCCTACTGAAACATGGCGTATGCTCAAATCCAGAAAACGTCGTACGCACAAAAAAATCCTGATGTATGAATCTGTGCGCACGCATGAATCCAAGCACATTCCCTTTGTACATCCCAATCAGCGTGGAATTGAGCGCACATGTTGGAGTACCCGAGCACTCCCTGTCCACGCCCCCATTTAAATACGCAAATCATATTTAAATAAGCCCTGC
>NW_024641886.1:0-430 GCF_008729295.1 Plectropomus leopardus
TAACAGCGTCTTTCATTCAAGCTGCCTCTCTTCCCCACAGTGACTGAGAAACAGGTCTCTATGCAGGAAGAGTGTGAAAAGGGTTTAATATGATGGACAAGGTGGTTTTTGGTCAATACATTATATACAGTGATGATTATGAGCAGATTTTCACTTTGCATGTCTCTTAGTGAAAAGGGCCTTTTTCCAGCATGCCTGCGCTGAATAAGCGTCAAAAGCGGATTTTTAACAGTGTCTTTCATCCAAGCTGCCACTCTTCTCCACAGTGACTGAGAAACAGGTCACTACGCAGGAAGAGTGTGAAAAGGGTGTAATATGATGGACAAGGTGGTTTTTGGACAATACATTATATACAGTGAGGATTATGAGCAGATTTCCACTTTGCATGTCTCTTAGTGAAAAGGGCCTGTTTCCAGCATCCCCGCGCTGA
>NW_024641887.1:0-446 GCF_008729295.1 Plectropomus leopardus
CGGAGTGACTGCAGTTGCAGAGGTACAGTAAGCAAAATTTGACCGGAGAAATACACTCACGGTATTCCCTCTGGGTCTTGACCAGCGCCCCAAGTTTGTCCGTCTTATTTGCAAGAGACCTTGCGTTTCCCATAATGATCGCCGGGACCGCCGGCCTGTGTCTTCTCCTCTTCTCCCTCCGTCTGGCTCCGGCTCTGCATCTGCGGCATCTCCTCCGTATCTCCTCCGGGATCACAGGCCTCGCTCCAGGCAGCAGCGCAGGTCTACCCAGCGCGATCAGCTGATCACGAGAGTAAACAATGCCACCGCTACTGTTAGCAACACTCTCTGCTACAAAAAGTAATAAAAGTAGCAGAAGTACCAGGAGAAAAGTAGAAAAACTTAGTCCGACCATTGTCACTGTGGTTGTGCAAGTGATAAAGAAAAGACACACTAAAAACAAGAAG
>NW_024641888.1:0-321 GCF_008729295.1 Plectropomus leopardus
AGTAACGACATAGATTCATGAAGTAACGACATAGATTCATATAGTTTCTCATTTCCTGTGGTTTCACTTTACTGCGGCTCCACACACCCACTGAAGGACAGCTGTGTGTCTTTGAAGTGGGGCTGTGTGAGACACTGATGGACGGTCTGTACAGCTGCTGGTTGGCGCGCTCCCGGTTTGCAGAAACACACGGGGCGCGCGGCCCACCAAAAAATCAATATCAATCTCTAAGAGTACGCTGTATTTAGAGTATTTTCACCGCTTCATCGCGCCCTAGCGAAGCTTTTTCCTTTGGCACTAATTTTTTCATCCGCCGCCGGT
>NW_024641889.1:0-463 GCF_008729295.1 Plectropomus leopardus
TTTTTATTTATTCAGATACTGTTCCGCACTTTACACATGTATATATGTATATATGTACAGTCTCTTAGTTTTTTAGTTTTTTTAAGCGTATTCCTTTATATTCTATTAATAATGTTTTTATTTTCTTGTTCTTACTGCATGGCGCTGCTACATCCCAATTTCTCAGTTTTGAGATCAATAAAGTATATCTATCTATCTATCTATCTATCTATCTTTTCTTCCCCATTTTTAAAAATTTGAACACAAAATCAGAGATGGAAAAAACGTCATTATCTGTGCTTATCATTTTTATTTTTGGAAACGAATATAGAAAAAAACTTTTGTTTTTTTGATTTTTGGTTGTGTTTTGAAAAATGAATGAACAAATGATACATACATTATTCTGTGTAGCCCGATTTCATTTTTGTGTCCATTTTGCTTTACTGGGAAACATCTTTGTTGTTAAAATGCTTTTTAAATAAAG
>NW_024641890.1:0-424 GCF_008729295.1 Plectropomus leopardus
ATGCAAAAACAGCCCAAAACACCATAATATAGCATGTCAAAAAAAAAATGATCTAAAAAGCAAGGCTATAGTATGGCAAAAATGTTGAAAAATTACATGTCCCGAAAACAGCTGAAAACACCTCAAAACAGTATGAAATAGTGTGCTGAGACACGCAATAGCATTTCAACTTGCAAATATGGCCAAAAACAACATAATATAGCATGTCGAAAAAATGACCAAAAAAACAAGGCTATAGTATGGCAAAAATGTCAAAAAACGACATGTCCCAAAAACAGCTAAAAATGATTTTAAACCACATAACATAGTGTGCTGAGACACACCACAGCAATAAAACTTGCAAAAACAGCCAAAAATACCATAATGTAGCATATCAGAAAAAATGACCTAAAAAGCAAGGCTATAGTATGGCAAAAATGTCGAA
>NW_024641891.1:0-431 GCF_008729295.1 Plectropomus leopardus
TTCTCTGTTCTTACTGCATGGCACTGCTACATCCCAATTTCTCAGTTTTGAGATCAATAAAGTATATCTATCTATCTATCTATCTATAAGCAAAAGTACATTTTATATATAAATTATAAATTCTACATTCACTGATTAGAGCACTTTTATTTAGATTTTATAAAACTTTAGATATCAAATGCTCCAGCTACTGCTGCATTTTGTTCACTTGAACATAACCAAAAATACATCCACGACATCTAAGAAAAACCTTAATGCAAGATTGTTTATACTTTTTTTGTGTATGTATTTCTTTTTTTTTCTTACTTTGACCCTCCACAGTCTTTGTTTTGCACAGATGTAGATGCAGTTTTTTTTTTTTAATAAAGGATGTCCTTTTGTTATGCATGTAACTCTGGGTTAGGAAAGTTCTTGAAACAAACAACACCCCT
>NW_024641892.1:0-265 GCF_008729295.1 Plectropomus leopardus
TTTTTGCCTGTCAGAGCGACATATGCCTCCTCATCTCTTCTCTTCTTAAGGTTAACAGCTTTAGGCTATTAGATACTCGCTTAACATACCTGACCAAACTATTGGCAGGCAAGTTGCATTATGGGTAATGTAGGCACTGTGCTTTGAAAATAAAGAAGAATGCGTCTGATAAAAAAAAGAAAGTATTTTCTTGTTGTGCTGCGTCAGTTCTGATACTGTCTATCTGACAGTGTTCTAGGAGTGCAATGCTAAACCTATAGACTAC
>NW_024641893.1:0-369 GCF_008729295.1 Plectropomus leopardus
TGCATCCTTTTTTTTTGAAGCTGGCGGGTCTGCCTCCGACAGAGATGCTTGATGTGTGTGAAGCTGTTCGGTTCTGATGTCTGCTTGTGATGTACAGTGTAGGACTATGCCCAGTGTGAGTGTGTGTGTGACAGAGAGAGAGGGAGAGTGTGTGTGGGTGAGTATAATCTCTGAACTCATACGGATATAGAAATCATCCAAAGTAGGGCTTTCTTTTGTCTTGAATGTGTGTGTGTATCCATATACTTGATTTTCTTTTTTTTTTACTATGTACTTGCATCCAGGTGTGTTAGCAGTGTGTGTGTTTATGTGGTGTGTGTGTGTGTGTGCTGGTCAGCAGTGTGCACTTGTGTAAATTATGGTTTAGCA
>NW_024641894.1:0-4271 GCF_008729295.1 Plectropomus leopardus
TGTTTTTGTTTTTTACTTTTTTTGGCTTATTTTAGGTAATTTTCTTGCAACTTTTTTTAATTTCTTGCTGATTTTTTTTGCCACATTAAGTTGCTCGTTGCGTTCTCCATGTTTTTGCAAGAAATCAAACCAATTTGCTCAAGTTAGGAAAGGTTAACCAACACATCTGTGGTTTGCAGAAAAGCACGATGCCCACATTTCGGTTTGGTTCGTCCTCTCGTGAGTACCTGCAGTAAATGTCACGGTAACCCATCATACAGTTTATAGTGAGTTCATCCGCCGGGAAACTCAAACGTCTTGACTGAATTTAATTTGTCACGTTTTGAGATATCTGAGGACCAAAGTGGCAGAGTGACAGTCAAACTGCAGCATGGCGACTAAATCCTCATTAATGCAGAAAATTAACATCTTTTCAGTTACAGGGGGTGAATATGTTTTTGGACGACTGAAATTTTGTCAAAAATATTGCAACAAAAAAAGAAATAAAAAGCACAACCAGAGGCACCGTTAATGAACAGACCAGAGTTTGTTAATGCCCCGAGCCCGACGACAAGCCACGATCAGTTCACCAGACAAACACAGACTGACGGACGAAGACCAGCATCAGCCCAGACTCGCTCCTCCTCCTCCTCCTCCTCCTCCTCCTCCTCAAACTAACGTCAGAGGTTTGAGTTTCCTCCTAGAAAAATATTGGCAATGTGGGGATAAGTCACATCACGACAAAGAGATGCATACTCTGTTTTAATTCCATATTAACATACAAAAAGCTCTTCAGCACTTCTTTGTGATGCAGCAAGCTTGTGCTTTAATCTCAGGATCTGCGGTCTCGTCCACTGAGATCCGTCCGAAGGTTCGAATCCCCCCTGCTCCTCCTCCTCCTCCTGCTGCTCCTCCTCCTCCTCTTCTAGTGTTATTGTTTCAGAAGCTCTCCTCGCTCAATCTGGGGACATCCAACTTCATCTGTATCTTACAACAACAACAAAGATTTGATCTTTCCGGACAGTAAGAGGACGTGTCCCTGCTGAATTTTGGGGTTGGGTTTTGGCAGTTCAGGATTCAACAGAAATGTACAGAAGGACGCCGCTCGTCTGTGTCGATAACGCCGGTCCAGCAGGTTCAGGAACAGAAAGCACTTATTCTGAAGACTAGGAAGACCTGAATATCTTTTCCTATAAAAAAGAAACACAGCCCAGATATAGTGTGTGTGTGTGTGTGTGTGTGTGTGTGTGTGTGTGTGTGTGTGTGTGCGTGCGTGCGTGTGTGTGTCTGTTGACATTGCAATATTGCAATTTCACATTTAGTGCTCACAGTTGACACACTTGACTCACGAATGAAAACTCAATCACTACACTGACCGACACCACTGACAACATCTGTGAGGCTGCGGCGCCTGTTCCGCCTCGTCCTCCCAGCCTGCGGCGCGGTGCGGTGCGGCGCGGCAGGGGTTAACTGGGACGGCTGGTTGGTGGGGGACGTGTGGTCACTGACTGGGACACGGTGCAGTCTTCAGGAGGTTAGCAGGTGACTGAAGGTGCGTTTGGGGTTGTGGTTTCATACTGATTTGATTTTCCCGAATTATTGCAGCATTTGTTTAACCCTTTGATGCTCGAGCAAACTGGCTTGACTTCTTTCAAAAACATCAGAAGAAGGCAATGAGAAACTTAAGAAGAAATGACCCAAAATTTAAAAAAAAAATAATAAAATAAAAAAACATTGGCCTGAAATCTTGTTAAAAATAAAGAAAAAAAGAAACGGTAATGTCCTGGAAAAGGTGCTTAAAAATGATACAACTGGTATTACATTATTTTAAATCTGTAATTAATCATGATATTTATAAATAGAGATTTCTAGCTTTTGTCTTTTTCCTGGAGACAATTGTGCCTAATTTTTTTTCTCTTTACATTTTTCCTTAACACTTTTTAGTAATAATTTTCTGAATTGACTTTTTTCTTACTATTTGCAAAACTTTTCTTACCACGCCATCAAAAAAAAATACAAGAAAAGTACCTGAAAATTTGTAAAAAAGAAAAACAACAAAAACAAGGTAATGACCTTGAAAAAGTGTGCTTAAACACTGAAATACTTTTGTAATATAATTTTAAATATGTAATCATGATATTTACAGATAATCTTCCCTTTGCTTTTTTTCTTTTTCCCTGGATATTTTCCCATTTTTCTCCCTTGACATTTCCCTTCACTTTTTAAAAAGAATTTTCTAAATCTATTAATTTGTTGCAATTTGTAGAACATTTCTTAACACACTGTCCTGCATTTCATACCGTACATTAAGTTGGGCAAAATTTGCAAGAAATTAGTAAAAAGCACAAATGAAAATATGTTTTTTAAAAAACAGTAAAAAATAAAACAAGGTAATGACCTGAAAGTGCTTTAGATATACGGTATGATATTTAAAAATAGTTTTCCCTAGTTTTTTTCTTTTTCCCTTGTCATTTTTCACCCTTATGTTTTTGAAATTATTTTCTAAATCTACTAACTTCTTATAATTTCCTACCTCACTGTCCTGCAATAATTCAGTTTGGCCTTTTGTTTTATTTTCACCAATTTTCAACAGAATTAAACAGCCGTTAATTTAAAATGTCTCATTAAATAATTATTCAAAATTAGCAAGAAATATGTCAAAAGTGCAAGAAAATGAAGTACCTGAAAATGAGTGTAAAAAACAAACAAAATACAAAGAAAGTTTAAAAACAGGGCAATAACCCAAAAAAGTGCTTTGAATATATCTTTATGCAACATAATTTTAAATATGTAATTATCAGTTTAAATATAATTTTTCCCAGATTTATTTTCTTTTGCCCTTTGACATTTCACCCTAGCTTTTTAAAATATGTTATCCATATAATCGAACTTTGCTTGGAGTTTAATGGGTTAAATACTTTGAAAGGCATCTGAAAGAAGCAATGTCACTTCAAACTGCAAGACATTTGCAAATTTAGAAAATTATTTTTAAAAAGTTAGCGAATAAATGTCAAGGGAAAAAGGAAAAACGCTAGGGAAAAATATCTTTACAATTATGATAATTATGTATTTAAAATTATGTCACAGAATTATTATAATTTTTTAGCACTTTTCTAAGCTTTTTTTCTTCTTCTTAGTTCTTCCAAAAATTAAAAAAAAAATCATAAAGTATTTTGCAAATATAAAACAGACCTGCAAACACAAATTCCACAAATTAAAATATATCTATCTATATATAGATATACATATGTGTGTGTGTGTGTGTGTGTGTGTGTGTGTGAAAATATTTAATTCATTTACAAAGAAGTGGAACACATTTGTCAATATCTTCCGAACATCAATAACTTTTAAGCAGATATTTGTGAATCTCATTTATACGCACACTGAGTCTGAGTCTTATTTGTGGAATTTGTTTATGCATTTGCAGATCTGTTTCTTATTTGTTTAATAATATTTAATTCATATTTAATAATTAAAAGTTTCCTTTTAAGAAGAAGAGGAGTCAGTTTGCTCGGCTGCAGAGGTTTGAATACTTGTGAAAGGCGTCCGAGCACAAAGGGTTAAACTGTCAGCATGAACACTGGATTGATCCGAGTCGCTGTAAAGTCTGTGCAGAGAGCAGCTGGTTAACCCGGATCAGGACCCAAGACCAATGACTCGGCGTCAGTGACCCGAGACCAGTGACTCGGCGTCAGTGACCCAGTAACAATGACTCGGCGTCAGTGACCCAGTAACAATGACTCGGCGTCACCGTCTCGGTGTCAGTGACCCGATACCAATGACTCGGCGTCACCGTCTCGGTGTCAGTGACCCGATACCAATGACTCGGTGTCAGTGACCCAGTAACAATGACTCGGCATCAGTGACCCAGTAACAATGACTCAGCGTCAGTGACCCGATACCAATGACTCGGCGTCACCGTCTCGGTGTCAGTGACATAAACATGTTCGTCCCACTGAAATTCCACTAATTTGAATTTCTGGAAGTGGCCGTTCTGAGCGTGCTCCGAGGCGCCCTCGGGGGTTGGGGACTGTTAGGGACTGTTAGAGACTGTTAGAGACTGTTAGGGACTGTTAGGGACTGTTAGGGACTGTTAGAGACTGTTAGGGACTGTTAGGGACTGTTAGGGACTGTTTGTTATTTATGAGGGGAAGAGGAGCTGCAAAGCGAGCAGGCATTTAAAGGAGCGTCAGCAGTGAGGAGGGAGCTGTGTTTTTAAATTTGGCTCAGCTGAGGGACAGACAGCTGAAAAGGTCGTACTTTATTTTTATTTGATATAAAAAAGTCACACG
>NW_024641895.1:0-215 GCF_008729295.1 Plectropomus leopardus
TTTAACTTTTTTTAAATTAAAATTTTTGTATTTATTTAAAATGACGTTGGGAAGAGAGATTTTAAAGACATTTTGATTATAACCGACAACACAATCATAACAAAAAAAACCCAAGAAAATAAAATATAATTTGTCACCAGTTGCATTAAGGAATATCACCGTAAACAAAAAAAGATCATTAAATACAACATGATATATCTCACCTTTCACTGTTC
>NW_024641896.1:0-266 GCF_008729295.1 Plectropomus leopardus
GAAAGGGACTCAGCAGAACGCACAGAGTTTGGAAGTTTGTTCCACCACTTGGGAACAACAGAAGAGAAGAGTCTGGCTAGAGATTTAGAGCCGTGCTGGGCTGCAAGCACCAGGCGTCTTTCGCATGCAGAGCGTAGTGGGCGAGTAGGAGAGTAGACCTGGATCAGGGATTCCAGGTAGGCTGGAGCAGTTCTTGTGATTGTTTTGTAAGCCAAGAGAAGTGCTTTGAATTTGATTCTGGCTGCCACTGGAAGCCAGTGAAGAGA
>NW_024641897.1:0-478 GCF_008729295.1 Plectropomus leopardus
TCACTGCAGTGAGTTGAGACCAACATTAGACACAGTTACAGGTCTATCCACACACTCACTCTGGGTTCACTCTCCACAGGTTTATGGCATCAGGGTCTGTTGTGTTAATGTCATGTATCACGCTGTCAGTGTCAGGAGAAGCTCCAGGAGTGGATGTGACCCACAAAGAGGTTAAGAGACACTGCAGGCAGGAGGCAGGAGAGAGAGGAACATGTCACAATCCACTGCCAGATTCACACACTGACTCACTGCCAGAGGTTACTCAGTTAGCTGGCATAAAGATTTCCACCTCTGAACCAACCAACTGGCATTAACAGCCTCTTGGCAAAGGACAAGGAGCAGCCAGTCACAGCAGGAGAGGCCAAGATGGAAACAGTGAGGGAGCAATGAGACATAATCTGTCCCAAAGGTAAAGAAACAAGACTGACACACACAGTGCTGGGTTGTCTTTTAAACCACCATCACTGTCTGTGTCAGT
>NW_024641898.1:0-414 GCF_008729295.1 Plectropomus leopardus
AAGAAGGCCCGATAGGACTCCTTCTTCAGCTTGACGGCACCCCTACCGCCGGTGTCCACCAGCGGGTTCGGGTGTTGCCGCCCCGACAGGCACCAACAACCTTACGGCCACAGCAGCGGTCGGCCGCCTCAGCAATGGAGGCACGGAACACGGCCCACTTGGACTCAATGTCCCCAGCCCCCCCCGGGACATGGTCGAAGCTCTTCCGGAGGTGGGAGTTGAAGTTCCTTCTGACGGGAGACTCTGCCAGACGTTCCCAGCAGACCCTCACAATGCGTTTGGGTCTGCCAGGACTGACCGGCGTCCTCCCCCACCATGGGAGCCAACTCACCACCAGGTGGTGATCGGTTGACAGCTCCGCCCCTCTCTTCACCCGAGTGTCCGAGACATACGGCCGCAAGTCCAACGATACGA
>NW_024641899.1:0-383 GCF_008729295.1 Plectropomus leopardus
GTACTGAAACGGGTGTGTGTAGAACCCAGATGCAGTACACCAAAGCTCAGGGATTGTTGGTAATGACTTTTATTAATACCAACACTCACGAGAAGCAACTCACAGTTATTCAGTTCGTTCTTCGGGCCGTGAGCCCAAACACAGTCTCTGGGAATCCCACGAGGAGAAGACACGAAGCTTGAATCTACCGTGGCTGGAGAGCTGGAAACCCCGTAGCTCGACGAGCCGACAACACGTGTGAGAGCGTCGTCGGGGATTGCGCTGAATCGTGGTCAGGGACAGGCAGTGGATCCGAAGCCGGGAAAACAGTCCGAGTGAACAACGGTACCGTCGAGGAGCAGGCAGGAGGATCGTCGTGGTCGAGCGGGGAGGTCTTTGCCAGT
>NW_024641900.1:0-391 GCF_008729295.1 Plectropomus leopardus
CAAAAGCGGATTTTTAACAGCGTCTTTCATCCAAGCTGCCTCTCTCCCCCACAGTGACTGAGAAACAGGTCTCTATGCAGGAAGAGTGTGAAAAGGGTTTAATATGATGGACAAGGTGGTTTTTGGTCAATACATTATATACAGTGAGGATTATCCCTGAGCTACCACCTTACCGTGGTGGAGGGGTTTGCGTGTCCCACTGATCCTAGGAGCTCAGTTGCCGGGGGCTTCATGCCCCTGGTAGGGTCACCCATGGCAAACAGGTCCTGGGGGAGGGACCAGACAAAGTGTAGCTCACAAGACCCCTATGATGATGTCGATCAATGGCTCAGAGTTCCCCTCGCCCGGACGCGGGTCTCCGGGGCCCCCCCCTGGAGCCAGGCCTGGGGGT
>NW_024641901.1:0-241 GCF_008729295.1 Plectropomus leopardus
TATTACTGCAAATTGAGAGATTACTTTTGCAGTCTTTTGATGTTTGAGTGAAAAAGAAATAGATTCACGTGTCCTGTGACTCAGCAGTAAAAAAAAAATATACACGGACGAACAAAATAATGTTTCCACTGCAAAGAAAGTAATTGCACCTCTAAAGTACCATCATCACAATATTTTTTCTACCTTGGATGCCAATTTGCAACCTTTTTGCATTTTATTTATCTATTCAGATAGCTATGTA
>NW_024641902.1:0-302 GCF_008729295.1 Plectropomus leopardus
TCTGTCTCTCTGTCTTTGTCTCAGTCCTCAGTCCTGATAAAAGTCGGACGTTTTCAGGTCGGGTTAGGTCTGAACGGTTTATTAACACATACTTTAGCGCCGTGATCAGGGATCTATTTTAAAATAGTAATATAGAAATGATGAAAACTTGAAAACTTTTCCATTGAAGTTACAGCTTTACGTTATCCCAGTTAACAAAATGTGTTTTCCTGATAGTAGACTTGTATAGCAGGTACACTAAAACATTATTCTTTCATTTCTTACAAATCGAGTTGCTATGCAGAAAGTCATTTTTATACACC
>NW_024641903.1:0-311 GCF_008729295.1 Plectropomus leopardus
CATGACATCACTCAGTAGAAACACAGTCAGTCACTTTGAGTTTTATCCACATTAATAAATATTGCTTCAGTTTTGCACAAACATTTACTGAATATTGATGAAGTTTTGCAGAAATCTGTGATGGAAACCCTCGAAACACATGAAGGCCAACAGCATTTCATGCAGACGTGAAAGGTGGCCTTTAGCTTTGGGATCTTACGCCGAAATCACAGCAAAAATGGCGGTATCTGATGAGCTGGGAGTAAGTACAGGCAAAAATGACTGGTGTGTGTGTGTGTGTGTGTGTGTGTTCAGATAGTTAGTGTGTCATG
>NW_024641904.1:0-631 GCF_008729295.1 Plectropomus leopardus
CACATATAAGGGGCTCGCCTTTCCGTCATGGCTCCATAACACGCCTATGTGGCCTTGGATTGGAAAGTGACGGCTAGTGTGGTGGCTGCAATAGAAATAAAGCGTCTGATGTTTTGAACATCCATCGCCATGGTTACTGGGATGTTATCACCAGAGGAGAAGTCGCAGATCACTCAGTGGAAACGCAGTCGTCTCACAATTGTGTTATATCAAAATTTTGAAAATGTTGTTGTTTTGTGCATAACTGTGATAGAGACCCACCTTATATGTGTTAAGGAGGAAGTGTACAGAACCCAAGTGCATGCAAAAAGGCATAACAGGCGAATACAGACGAAATTCATTCAAAGTTTGATAATTGAGTTTGGGGGGCCAGAATTCAGGCACGAAATGGAGTTAGGCGGTGCTCAGGGTGCTGATAGAGGGAAACCAGGCAGGTTTGCAGAGAGCTGAACTGAGCTGCTTTGGTCTCCAGGCAGAGCAGGACAGAGGGGGACGCAGAGACAGGAGTGGGTCCAGGGGAATGCTGGAGCTAAAGCTCTCTATCTGAAGCAGAGAGAGTTGAAGATGGATTGCAGCTGCTGCCCAACACCTGCACACCTGATCCCACTCCTGAGAGAGCAGTGGGGGGGGG
>NW_024641906.1:0-5278 GCF_008729295.1 Plectropomus leopardus
CATCAGTGCGTCACTCCGTTGACACTTTGGTGTGATCGAGAGGCTGAGGTCGGTTAAAGACCTCGTTTTCCCGAAACATGACCATCCCAGCATTCCACAGCTCAACATCACACTGATACAAACGCTGTTTTCCATTCAGGCAGATGCCCTCTCACCAAGGCACATATTTACTCGCAAAATATCTGCTCAATGTCACGGTCTGATCAGTCACAGATACGTAACAGGAAGTGTTTCATAATCAGAAATAGTTTTGTTGCCAAGCAGCTTTGCACAACCAGGAAATTTTACTTGGTGGTTTTGGTGTGTAACAAAAAATAAAGCACCAAAGTCAAAAGACATGATATTAAATTTAAAAAAAAAATACTAAAGAAAATATGAAAAATATGTTTGTTTTTTTAACAGAAGAACTGTACAGTATTGTGCAGGAATGTGCAAAAAATGTACCCATGGATGTCTAAATGTTCACAGTATAAAGTATAAAAATATGTGCGTGTAGGGGGACCATAGAGATAAAATAAAATGTGGATACATGTTGATGCAGATGTCGTGTCAGGAGGAAAAAATATTATTCTGTAATTATAGGACATTTTTGGCCTTAATGGCTTTAACAGGTTTTATTTATAAATCTGACTCTGCACAAAAAACTATAAATGCATCAAAATCAACGTTGTTGCTAATCTTTGACATATCCAAGACTGTGTTTAAAAAAAATCCCCACTCCCCTATCATTTATTATTTGTAGTATAACTACTTTTTCATACAAAAGACAACAGTGACGTCATGTTTTCAAATGTGGCATTTAAAGAATCCCTAATATGTTTAATTGTTATGTGGGGGCTGGGTGGTGGGGGGGGGGGGGGGTCATCTGAGCAGATTCATCTCAGCCTGTTTAAATTAGGAATGAGTTTACACTGAGCGGTCACACTGAGGTCATGTGGTTCTGTTTTTTTTTTTAGCTGAGTCATTCACTAACTGAGGCATGTACGTATGCGGTGCTTCACTGTATCAGTGAAATTGTGAGTGTGCATTGCCTATAATGAAACACCTAATGTGTCAGAGTAGTCACCATTATTTCGCTGTAGCGACAGTCCTCCAGGTTATTCAGCGTCTGTTTATGTGTGGACTGGGTGCTTGCATTTGTTGTCTGTGCTATTTTTGGTTCTGTGCTAATTGTTTGTGTGTGTGTTTATTCTTAGTTCTGTCAGTCCGTCACAGACCTCGTTATCTTCCTGTTTGGCTCCTCTGAGCCAGACAATACAGCTTCCATCACCAGCTATCTGCGGACGCTGAGATATGTAACACGATGCAGTAAGCTCTCGAGTCACACCAACAAATTCTGTGTCTCTCAGTCTGCAGTCACGCAGTCCAGTTTACGTTTTGTTCTTCAAGAGAGGCATTACAGACCAAAGACTAATATGCTGAACCAGCCGCCACAACGTCATTCAACGTTGCAGCAATAAAACAAAAGCAAATGTAGAGATATATATATATATATATATATATATATATCAGTCAAGTCAAAGTTCATTGCAGGCCAATCATAAGGCATGCTTCAAAGGGCTGCAGAGTATTTTCCCACTTGACTCAGAGGTCATCAGGTCATCTTCAAGTTAAAGTGGAAGTGAGACGTCTTGCTCGTTAGACTTCTGCTTTATGATAAAACGATGTGAATTATTTCAACAGCCACCGTAGCAGATCTCTGCTTAGAGCAAACATGAATTATTAACATGCAATCATGCTCATAATGACAATGCTAAAACGTTGATGTTTAGCAGGAATGTTTACCATGTAGCTTAGCAGGGTACCATGCTAACATTTGCCAACAAGCACAAAACACAAATTCCAGCTGATGCTAATGGAAATGTAATTTTGCTGGTATTTTGTCATTTAAAAAAAGCATGGGATTTTTTCCTGATGGTATCAGAGGAAAAGTTCCCCATAAAGAAAGTAGTTTTAAGTCCACTCTGATCTGCATTCAGTGTTTCTGTCCACTAAAGCAGCCGTCTTTCAGCACCAGCTCCTGCAGAGCTGAGACGACATCGACCTGCCAGCTCGCCATCACCAACCTGACTGACAGCACAACCAAAATACTTTTTATGTCAGAAAATCCAGTGTTTGAATTTACAGATGTCGCAGCAAATGCAACCGCGGGCACTTGATACTATGACTCTCTATGAACACTCGTCAGTGCTTAACCTTCTCAGCATTTATCATCAGAGAGTGAGCATTCGGCTGCCGGGCTAAAGGTGAAGGATGTGGGCCTACCTGTCATTGTTCTGGCTCCGGGCTGTCACCGGGTCAGCTTGCTCTCTTGTGATCCAACTCTGCTTCACTTTGGCTCCATTTACAGTTCATTTGTTGACAATAAAGCATGCACAAAATTACGAGACAAAACTTTATGGGGACGAGAGGAAACTCCACTGTCTGTCTTCCTCGTTGCACTCAAAACATCTCCTCTTCTACTGGGGCTGCACACCTGGTCGAAATCACCTCTCTTAATTACTTCCAGCCCCAGGTAAACCCAACCCACCTAACCTGACAGCCACGCAAGGCAGCCAAAAACAGAGTGTTGACGCTGATTTTATTTTCCAGCTCACTTGCAAATTAAGGGAATCTGCCACTGACAGACAGACACTGGGAGCGGATAAATTAATAAATGTACTGCTGACAAGCAAACCCATTAACACCGGGGTCGACATCAGTTTTCATATGCTGCATTTGGACTCCTCTCACAAGTATTCAAACCTAAAAAAAAACAGGTTTGATTTCTTTCAAATGCACTGAAAAATTTTATGCAAGTGGTAAACTGGTAAGAAATGTCCCAAAGCCTCCAACAAATGAGTAAAAGATGACGAGTATCTGAAAATATAATTTGACTTTTTTTTTTAAAGTATGCGACAGAAAAAAGAAAAAAATATAATTTTTCCGAAGGTCTTTTTTTCATTTTTACTTTACCCTACTTTTTAAAAATTTTTATTTTAAGGTATTTTTCTTGTAATGTCTTACTAATTCCTTGGTAATTTTGGGGGCATGTGTCAATGCCCTCAACCCATATTTAGAAAAAAAAAAAGCCAATTAGGTTAAACACATACGGAGTTAGATACATGTGTGGTTTAAACCGCTGTCAGTGCAGATTCCGCTCCATTAAACGCGACAGAAAAAAACTCGGACCGCAAAAAACCCCTCTGCTTACCGTGGGTACGACAGAAACCTTTTGCAGAAGCATGAACTGAAATTATGCTTAAGTTAGTGTGGCATATTCAAAATAACTGCCAAAAATGGCAGCCCTGTTGCCAATACCATACAGACAATGACAATGACACCAAAAAATAATGCTTGAGCAGGCTTGTCAATCCATATGATGGCTTTAAAAATTTCAGAACATATTTTAACGGATATATGGACTGCCAAGACAATGAATGTTGAATTTGATCGGTGTGCCGAGTATGCTTTTGAAGGGACTTTTTGCAGTTTAAACTGAACGCCCATCTTTTTTTGTTCATAATGGCAAGCTAGTCAGCCAATGACAAGTGAAGCCTGTTGATATTATGGCTTTTCCTTAGCCAACCTGTACATAGATACGGGCATGACAGAATGAGTGTCGACTGAACAATTCAATTTACAATTATAGTTAGGATTCTTTAAGTCAAGACAAAATAGGAGGTTTGAGGTAGGAGAGGACACAGCTATGAGTTTTCTTTTAAACATTACATAAGAAAGTACAAGCAGTTAGGATTTCTTTCTGTAATGATGCCCCAGAAAATGACAGGTTGAATAAATAAAAACATTAAGTACATATTTTACTATTTTACTATTATATTTTACTTAGCAAGTATTTAGTAAGTAAGTTTTTTTTTCTTGTGTAAAAGCAGGTTGTTGTCACATTATGAGGCAATATTTGCAGTCTGGAAATGAATAGGTGGGTGGGGTGAAACTGATGAAATGAGTCTTGGACATTTATGATGTCAATTCACTAGAAATAAGTGCTGAGCCACTTTAGTAAGAATTTGATAAAGAGAAAAGGTGACTGGAAGTTACTCCGCCTCTGTGCTGGAATAGAGCTAAGGCTACCTTCAGTGTCACAACTCCAGTGGAAAGCAAGTTATATTTATTACCATTAAGTATAAAACAAATATCAGAGTGCAATTCTTTAACTCTTCATATTAAAAAAAAAGTTTTTTAATATTATTATTTTCCCTAGTTTATCCTCCTCTTTTTTCTCTGAAAATAATACTGAAAAAAGTTGCAGATAGTTGATTCTTGGGTATGTGAGTGCATGCATATGTGTTTAATACTTAAGAGTATGGGTTTAAATTAATAAAGAAGGTGGTGAATTAAAATTCAGTTACTTATTGAGAAGAGGTGGGTTTAAATAAGCTTATACTTCTTCTCACTCCTTTTTCAAATATTAAACCAAGTCATCATGTGTTTGACCATTTCTTTTGCTTTATGTCTTTTTCACGTGTTTTACATGTTTACATGTTTAAATCAAATCAAATCAAAAAACTGAAAAATCAAATCAAATTGCAGAAATCAGATTATGCTGTTCAAGTATATCAGCTATTTAATTAACTAAATAAATAAATACTAAACACCTAGAGATTGTCCAATCTCCTCTTCATCCCTGTTCCTCATGAAAATCATGTTTTTATTCATTATTTTGAACTGGTTTATGGTTGGACATTGTTTAAGCTGCATGTTAAAACTGTTTTGAAGCTTCACGCCACAGATTAATATACAAAAACTTGCCCTGGTGGTGGGAACACTGTAAGTTTTGAAACTGAATTTCCCCCTTAAATTATAACCCGCTCTCAATCACTGAACAGTTGTTTTTTTTATATATATTTCCTGGTAACAGCTTATTTTTATTTTTATTTGCTCTGTTTGAAATTCCACAAGATCTGTGAATTTTAATAGTTTTGACTGTAAGAATTATGAGCTGGTGTGATCCAGATAACTGACATTGTGAATGACTTGTATTGTTCTTTTTTTGGAGAATAGAAAGTGAATGTAATGAACTTCTGTAGTTGTTGCCTCAAGCCTCTGCACAGTAATTTAGATTTGGTAAAACTATTCAACAGTAGAGAATATGAAGTGTTTTCTGTTTCACAACTTGCTTTGCTTTGTTTAGAACTAAAATGCATCTTGATTGTCTATTTTGTACATGTTTAATGTGTGATTTTCGGCTGATTCTTTCATCTATTGTCACCCCAAGAAATTTATTAGCATTAACTCTTTCAAGCTCAACCTCGTCTATCTGTATCTTTACTTGCATAAT
>NW_024641907.1:0-349 GCF_008729295.1 Plectropomus leopardus
GAGTGATACAGTAATTTATGAGACTGAAGTTCTGTTTTTGATGTTTTGTTTTTTATTAATTGCTACTGACCAACTCACAGTCTTAACAATAGCTTCAGGGTAAAAAAAAAAAAAAAAAAAAAACACACTCTCTTAACTGATTAGTTTTAAGCCACTTAAAAAAGGTTCCACTTAGAGAAAAAACCCGATATCAGTTTAAGTATACACTCAGTGTTGCCAACTTGGCGACTTCGTTGCTATATCTAGCAACTTTCCAAAAACCCCTTGGCGACTTAATTTGTCAAAAGCGACCAGCGACAAATCTAGCAACTTTTTTCTGGTCATTTGGGGAATGATTGTGTTGACAAAG
>NW_024641909.1:0-389 GCF_008729295.1 Plectropomus leopardus
AACTCTATACTTTGGTTTCTGCATCTAAGCCATCAACATGCCTGCTAGACCCCATCCCAACTAAGCTCCTTAAGGAAGTTTTACCTTTATTAGACAACTTTTTATTAGATATAATCAACGCATCTTTATTGACAGGTTATGTACCTCAGTCTTTTAAAGTAACTGTCATTAAACCTCTTCTAAAGAAGCCCACTCTCCATCCTGAGATTTTAGCTAACTATAGACCGATATCTAATCTCCCCTTTATTTCTAAAATCCTTGAGAGAGTGGTTGCTCATCAGCTCTGTGACTTTCTCCGAGACAACAGTTTATTCGAGGACTTTCAGTCAGGCTTCAGAGTTCATCATAGCACAGAGACGGCACTAGTAAAAATTAATAACGACTTATTT
>NW_024641910.1:0-268 GCF_008729295.1 Plectropomus leopardus
ATTGTTCATCCGATATTTACACACTCAGTTCCTCATACTATAGGGATTTATGTATATTATAGTCCAGGTACCCTTCAGAATAGCATGTGGCAAACTATGTTCCAATCGGGAGGGTGTGAAACTGGGGCTGTAAACTGCAGATGTAACTCCCATTACTACTCAATACTACTCAAATGTTGTAAAATCTTTAAAAGGCGTAGACTAGACCATGTTTAAAAAAAAGCATTTTCAAGCACACATAAAGGAAAAGCCAATTTTAATACTTGTA
>NW_024641911.1:0-338 GCF_008729295.1 Plectropomus leopardus
ATTATTATAAACAACATATTTTCTTTAAAAATAGCCAAAAATAAAAAAAGTCAGAAATATTTTTAAAAACCTGCAAAAAGTTTTCTTCAAAAATCAGCAAAAAAAAAAAAAAATCATCTTTTTAGCTTGCCCTTCTTTAAAAATTGGGAACACTGTCAGACAAATCGCGAGTAGCGCCATTGAATGCGAGCCCATGGATTGGCTGTTACAGCTGTCAATCATGGCAGAAAATCCCCTTTTTGTATAATTTAATAACTAATCTAAAATCAAACTTATCACAAAAATGTTCACTCAGGGTGATGAGAACTGCCTTCAGTGACAGAAACCATCTTTGGGAA
>NW_024641912.1:0-227 GCF_008729295.1 Plectropomus leopardus
TGTTTGTGTGTGTGTGTGTCTGTGTGTGTGTCTGTGTGTGTCTGTGTGTGTGTGTGTCTGTGTGTGTGTCTGTGTCTGTGTGTGTGTCTGTGTCTGTGTGTGTGTGTGTGTGTGTCTGTTTGTGTGTGTGTCTCTGTGTGTGTGTGTGTGTCTGTGTTATTGTGTGTGTGTGTGTGTCTCTGTGTGTGTGTGTGTGTGTGTGTCACCTGGAACACGTCGTTGGCACA
>NW_024641913.1:0-392 GCF_008729295.1 Plectropomus leopardus
GATTATCAGCCGGGCCAGTTATTGGGGTTGATAATTGGCACTGTGCCAATTATCTGTATCTATGTTTTATTTTAATGATTGCTGAGAAAATTAATAAGTTAAAAAGTGCAAAGACAGTGTTCGCAAGGGAGGAACTTTTAATTTCTAAAAAAAACATATTTAAAATTTTACTTGCCTTTATTAAAAGCAATTTGCTGGGAACTTGCTGCATATGATGTTGAATTTTTCGGTTGTAATTGAACATTTGCTAAAGGCATTTAAACAAAGTTTTGTGTTGGAGTTTGTTATATTCCAAATTCTAAATATTGACAGAAAAAAAAATCTTGCAAATGCATATGGGTTCCAAATATCAGTTATCGATCCCATCAACTACTAATTATCGGTATCGCTAT
>NW_024641914.1:0-550 GCF_008729295.1 Plectropomus leopardus
TTTTTTGCTTGTTTGTTTTGTTTGTTTTGTTTTGTTTTGTTTTGTTTTGTTTTGTTTTGTTTGTTTTTCTCTCCTGACACTTTGACTATTTACAGTTCATCAGAGTGACAGCCTGGGGGTAGAAACCGTCTTTGTGTCTGGTGGTCTTGGCATACAGTGCTCTGTAACGCCTTCCAGAGGGGAGGTGTTCGAACAGTTTGTGACCGGGGTGTGATGGGTCTGCAGAGATGGTGCCTGCCCGTTTCCTGATCCTGGACCGGTAAAGGTCCTGGATGGAGGGCAGGTCAGCCCCACCGACCAATATGCACACCAAGGCGCTAGAAACTATTCATGTTTTCTATGACTCCATTGCTATTAAGGGGGACGCATTTCCTTCCCTGTTTCATTACAAATTCCATCATTATCTACTTAGTCAAGACAATCAGGTGTAGGTTGTTGTTCTCTACTTCTTTCAGTTAGGCCTCTTCATCTTTATCAGGCCCACCACTGTGATGCAGCAAACGTGAAGGTGTTAGAGCTAAAAGACACGACGTGTATACCGGGAGTACTA
>NW_024641915.1:0-269 GCF_008729295.1 Plectropomus leopardus
TCACCATGTTCAGGCTGTTTACAGCAGAGCCTGTTGAAAAAACAGTCGAAAAAGTCAATATTTTGAGCGTTTGAGGCCAAAGTTTAGAATGGAGAAAAACGCCATACAATAGCTCAGGGAAAAAAGTTCAAAAAAAGTGATCTTTCGAAACGCTGAAAAAAGTCACTGAACTGCATGTTGATGCTGTTTATACTGTAGTCTGTTGAAAAAATCAACTAAAATCTCAATATTTTGAGCATTTTAAGCCAAAGTTTCGTATGGAGAAAAAC
>NW_024641916.1:0-446 GCF_008729295.1 Plectropomus leopardus
CCAGGAAAGACACAGGAGAAGGTAAAATTTATGACTTTTATGAATGATTTATGCTATTGTAGCAGCATAGAGGTGTTTATCCGCCGTCATTTGCCGCTGCTGGTAATGAGCGCAGCTGGTGGCCGTGATGAGGTGGGCTGGTATAAAAGCGGCCTTCCTCCCACCACCTTTACCTTTTGCGCCTCTCTCCGTCACCACCGGCGCGTCACTTCCGTGCCGGAGGTCGCTCTGCCAACAGGTGTGGCTGCACGCTGCTTCACCTTGCAGGTTGTTTGTGTCTGTTTATGTGCTTACAGCATCGGTGTTGTGTTGTAGGGCGGTTGCCTGTGCGCTGCTCCGTGCCCCGTGTAGGTGCTGCTGCATTTGTTGGCCGTGGTAAGTGTCCTCTCTGTCTCTGCTGTATGGTTGATGCTACTAAATTGGCTAATGCTAGCGTGGTCACAGGT
>NW_024641917.1:0-2500 GCF_008729295.1 Plectropomus leopardus
GTGTGTGTGTGTGTGTGTGTGTGTGTGTGTGTGTTTGTGTGTTGCAGAGCAGAAAGGTGTTGACGTTGTTGGGTTAATGTTTATCCAGCAGGTCAGTGAACACACCACAGAGACAATCACACAGGAATGTGACCAAAGAAAAGTCAACAGAGCTGATCTGAGATCTGCTCACAAACTGAGACGCTCTAATACGATTATTATATTAACCCCTCAGTGCCTGCTTTAATATCACACACACTTGTATCACTCTGCACACAAAATGCGCTTTTCAAAAACAAAGGTTAAAAAATATTTTACATTAATGTGATTTTCTGCTTTCACTGAGTTATTTTTGAACCAACATCAGTCCTGATCATAAATATCAAATATTTATTAGATTTCAGAATTTTAACCCTTGAATTGCCAGGTTTTGGTCATGACATCACTATGTTTTTGGATGAAAAAAACAACAAACAAACAGAAATAATGAATAATGTTGAGTCTCCTCCTCCTCAGTGTGTGAGTGTAGCTGCTGACAGTCTGGGATATGTCAGTGTGTGAGTGTAGCTGCTGACAGTCTGGGATATGTCAGTGTGTGAGTGTAGCTGCTGACAGTCTGGGATCTGTCAGTGATCAGCAGCTACATTGACTGTGACAGGTCACCTAGTGGAAATAGCATGTATTTCCTCCATATGCCAAATATGGTCAAAATGACCTCATCAGGTGGAAAATAGTCAAAATGACAAATTCAGAGTCAAAAGCCCAGAATGACACCCAGAAATAATACAAGTCCTGTTTTTCTGCTCTGATGGCTGTGGGATCAAAAATGTCAGTTTCTTATTTCTTGCTAATTATTTGGTTATTTATGTTTTTCTTGACTTTTAAATTGCCTTCTTCTTGTGTTTTTCTCATGTCAACACAGCCAAAATTACCATAAAACAAAGAATGAAAACAGCCTTAAATGAGACAAACATTCACTAAAGAGTTAAATAATATCATAAATCATGTTCATAATAATAATCTCCTGCTCAGTGAGCTGTTGTGTTTGCTGAGACAGAGATAAGGAGGACACTGTTGAACGGCTTCATGAATTCATTCATTAATTGTTGAGTTAATCTTCAGAGCGAAAATACGCTCAATAATAACGGAGTAATCTGTGAGTATTTACTGTCGTCACCGTTCACAACCGACCAATCACATCACACTAACAATAAAAGACACCTCCAGGTAGAAAACGGTCATTTTCTTTTTTTTTTCATACTTTAACACGACTTTAATCCGCGGGCTGCGGACATGTCTGCACTGGCGCGGGCTGGTGGACATGTAATATCATAATGAAAATATCATGTTATTATCATAATTTTAAGTCAGCGCACATTTAAGCCATTATTTCTCAGTTCATGATCTCAGTATTTTATGCTGAATTGTGCAGTAATCCGAAAAGTCTGTTTAAATGTGACAGCTGTTAATCAATCATCAATCATCGGTCTGATGATCTATGATGATAATTGTGGTTTCACCTCGAAGATGGTTTACAGCAGGAGTATTCAACTAATTATTATTATTAATTAAACTTTCCAGGATTATATAAATATTAAAAGCTCCATCTTAAACAAACGTCAGGTAAATTTAAGCACATTGTGCTGATAATAGGCCAACCTCTCCTGACTGCAGGACTCTGACTTCAGCTTCTGTCAAACTTCTGTGCTATTAATCATTTTACTCAGGAATTAAAAACTTTTGAGTCGGCCTACTTCTCCTATAGCTGCCAACATTCACAGTTAGAGAAAGGCTGAAAATGTGTCTGTTACAGACACTTTGGTGCTGTGAGGAGAAGCTGCGCTCTGTCTGTCTGTCTCACTGCGCTGCTGTCGGACCATCAGCTGTTTGATCCGCCATGATGAAATGCTGTGGCTGTCAAACACTCGGCTGTTCTACAGTCAAAGTCCTTCACTGCATTTGGTTCTCCGTGGCGCTATTCTTATTATCATTGGCTGTTCGTGTTGTCTGTCAAAACATGACTGGAATGCGTTCTGTCGACATTTTATCGACTACGTCTCATATTTCAATCGAGGAAAAGTTATATCACGATTGAAATTGTTATCGTTATCACCCAGCCCTAATTTCATCATATTGTGACATTTGATTTTTGTTGCCCAGTCCAGCATCTCTGAAGCTTTTGAGGAAATTTAAAATATAGTGATATGTACCGTGATATGGCCCAAAAATATCCTGATTTTATTTCCTAGTAGAGACGAACGAAATACGCAGAGTTCAGTTTTCATGAAGATAAAGAGACTCAAAATATGCTCGACCACCCTGCTGAGCGGGAGGTTAAAGGGTTAAATCCTAAAGTAAGTAAGGAGGAGAGAGGAGCACAGAGGAAGAGAGGGTCTGATCTGGACTCAGCTGATCTGGACTCAGCTGATCTGGAGTCACACCATAAAAACACACATTCCTCCTCTGATCAACCAACGCCACCAAAACGTCACGCTGGACCCCCCTGACACCTGATTCTGCT
>NW_024641917.1:7500-10174 GCF_008729295.1 Plectropomus leopardus
CAGCTGAACACACACCGACCAGGACCGTCCATCTGTAGAGGTACAACACACACACACACACACACACACACACACACACACACACACACACACACACCAGAGTTATACAGACTTCTTTCAGTCACATTACAAGTAGACGGATTCATGTCTTTACTGACTTCCTGTTAACATGTCTGCATCATGTTACACACACACACACACACACACACACACACACTCCTTTGACGGGGAGGTGACAGACAGGAAGTGACAGAGAGCGAGTCGGGCGAGCGAGCAGGTGTTAATGAGGCGTTAATGGCGTCACGTGTTGCGTTCACGCTGCGATGGCGAGTATCACTTCATTTCCTGTCTGAGGAGCCTCGCTGAGCGCCTGACGCTCCGCGCTGAGATCACAGAGCTGCTGTCTGAGGAGACAGAGCGCTGGTTTAGATATATATCAATGAACAGCGGCGTTTCAAGTTTACTGTGCGCGGCGCTCTGCTGCTCCGCCAGCAGGCGGCCTTCCATTAACCCTCGAACTCCAACTGACTTCAGGAAAATAAAATAATGGAAATTCGTCAATTCAGAAAAACGCAGGAGCTGGCTCCCTCGTGATGCAGCAGGAGCTGTTGTTGCGTCACATAACTCTGAGGAAGTTTTCTCTTTTCACTGACACGATTTACTGACGACTTCTGTTTGGATGAAAAACTGCTTCAGGAAGGAAACCTTTTGTTGTTGCAGGTTTTCTCGTTGAAACTCGGGAAAGAAGGCAGGACATCGTTTTAAAGACCAAGCTGTAAAATCATTTCTCATCTTTGTGATGAAATGTGATGAATTATTTTCTTATAAACCCACTGTCCCACACTGAAGGTAACCATGGTGACAGAAATGTGGCTTAAAACGGCGTTCTGACGTCGCTCAGTGAGAGACGTTCAGCCGCTGTGACGGTCGTACACAGACTCAAACATCTCACCGTCACCTCCTCACTTTCACACGTGTTTAACCTCCTCAATACATCACCACGAACCTCCTTCACCTCCTTTATCTCCTTCACCTCCTTCATCTCCTTCACCTCCTTCACCTCCTTCATCTCCATCTTCTTTATCTCCTTTACCTTCTTCATCTCCTTTATCTCTTTCCTCCTCCTCCTCCTTGTTTACTTCATAGGAAGCCTTCTTGTCTCCTTATTACCTGCCTAGGAAACTTCTTTACCTCCTTACTTTCCCAACATGTTTTATACCTCCTTACTTCATCTCCACAAACCGTCTTTACCTCCTTCTCTAGCCTCCTTGTCTCCTCTGTCCTTCTCTAGCCTCCTTGTCTCCTCTCTCCTCTCCCTCGCCTCCTCTCCTCCTGTGAATCAGTATTTTTGTTTCTTTTGGTTGAATTTTTGGATTTTAAGCGTCGTCTGATCTGATTCGCTGCTTGTTTGTTGTTTGTTTGCTCGCTGACTCCCACCTTCACATATGTTCATCCATATTTAATGTACGCCGTCTAGCAGTGTGTGTGTGTGTGTGTGAATGAAACAGTGTGTGCGGCTGTTCTGCATATATTTGTGTGTGTATATCACTGTGTTTGTTTGTGAGTGTGTATATTACTCTGTGTATTTGTGAAGTGTGTATTGTGTGAGTGTGTGTGTACAGTGTGTGTATAGTGTGTGTGTGTATGTGTGTGTGTGTGTGTGGCTCCCCGCTGTCTGCCACCATCTGCCGTTGTGTGAGACTGAAGCGGAGAGTCCGTCGGCGAGCTGACGGAGGAACTGATCCCAAACAGTCGCAGAACGCGGGGAACCGTTCTCTGCTGATTAAACATTTCATCACAACGTTTCACTGTTGCTAGGAGACCAATTAAGGGCACAGGCGCCACTTTCTGCCACTGCCACTTACGGAGGAGGCGAGAAGCCTCCTACTGAGGAAACAAGGACGCAGGTGATTCCTCAGCAGATAGCGAGGAGGTTTTCAAGGTCAGGTTGTGAGGAAGCTTCCTAGTGAGGAGACAAGGAGGTAAAGACTCCTCCTAGGATAGTCTGTGAGGAGGTGCAGAGATGTCCTGGTTAGGAAATGAGAAGTTAAGGAATCTTATCAGTGAGGATGTAAAAAGTGTAAGGAAGCAAAGAGGTAAAGATGCTCCCTAGCTGGAGAACGAGGAGGTAAGGAAATGTCTTTGGTTAGGAGGTGAGGAAGCAAGGAGGAAAGTATGTTTCCTATGAAGGAAGTGAGGATGTGAAGCAGTGTTCCATTAACTTTGTCTTCATGAAAAAGTGTTCACAGGTGTGAGGGGAGTGTTACAGGTGTGTCAGGAGTGTTTACAGGTGTGAGGAGAGTGTTCACAGGTGTGAGGGGAGTGTTACAGGTGTGTGGGGAGTGTTACAGGTGTGTCAGGAGTGTTTACAGGTGTGAGGGGAGTGTTCACAGGTGTGAGGAGAGTGTTCACAGGTGTGAGGGGAGTGTTACAGGTGTGTGGGGAGTGTTACAGGTGTGTCAGGAGTGTTCACAGGTGTGAGGGGAGTGTTACAGGTGTGTGGGGAGTGTTACAGGTGTGTCAGGAGTGTTTACAGGTGTGAGGGGAGTGTTCACAGGTGTGAGGGGAGTGTTACAGGTATGTGGGGAGTGTTACAGGTGTGTGGGGAGTGTTACAGGTGTGTCAGAAGTGTTTACAGGTGTGTGGGGAGTGTTCACAGGTGTGAGGGGAGTGT
>NW_024641918.1:0-209 GCF_008729295.1 Plectropomus leopardus
TCCCCTTTTAAAAATTAAACTATTAGCATAAGACATGATTCCTTTGTAGTAACTATTGGTCCTAAAATATGAACTCCCCAAATCGAGAATATAACAGCTTTACCATCCACTGGGCAGCTGGCATTTGCACAGAATGATTAAGGTATGATGCACTTTATCCTCAGCGTCTTTTACTGTTGAGTTTTCTTCTGTTGACCCTCTGATTATTA
>NW_024641919.1:0-373 GCF_008729295.1 Plectropomus leopardus
TCATGGCGATAACACCGCAAATCAGTTCAACTTAATGTCAATTTTTTGGGTAAAATTGCTGTTAAAAAGCTTCACGTTCACCATCAACATGAAAGCGAGTGCTGACAAAGGCAGCAGTCTCCTCCTGCTCTCTGCGCACACACACACGCACACACACGCACACACGCAGCCTCCTTCTCTGCGTTTTGACAGAGCGCCAGAACGCCGTTTCCCTGATGAACTCCTCCAGCAGCTCCAGAGGTCACAGCTCTACCAGCATCCAGCATCCGCCCCCGAGCAGCCCGAGAGAGAAACCGATCAAATACAATCAAACTAAAGAGAAAACAGAATTATAAAAACTGTGTGTGTGTGTGTGTGTGTGTGTGTGTGATGG
>NW_024641920.1:0-916 GCF_008729295.1 Plectropomus leopardus
GAAGAGAGAGAGGGTACCGCGCAGCTACCAGCGTCCACCTACAATCAAACCCCAAGACACAGAATTCTTGTAGAAAACTGACCCTTTGCTAAACGCCGGCACTCTGTGATCATCCATCAAGCTTTCAAAGCCATAGACCATAGAATGAATAAAGATGGAGGACATGACAGCTCCACCAAAGTGAGGCCAACAAATGTGAATCACCCACTGGTGGCTAACTGCAGCATAGGCCTTACAGCTTGCCCTTCCATGTTCGTGAATGGGACATAGGCAAAACAAAAAAGAACACACCAATGCATTTTTCCCAAAGATTGTTTCTGTTATTTAGGTAGTTCTCATCCCCCTGATGTTTGTTCAAGTGTTTGTTTTTATCTGATCAGTTTGGTTTTATTTTGCTATAAACTGTTTGTGCCAGTCCCTGTGCTTTTGTTCAGTGGCGCTGCTTGTGATTGGTCGGATGGCTAGAATTCCTCCTTGACGGAGATCGCTACTGTGCAGACTCTGACTCCAAATGGCGTCACCAGCAGAAGATGGCAGCGGCTGTAACCAGGATATTTTGGCTTCACTTGAGCATAGTTGGGACAGTGGGGACATGTCGTCCACCTCCTTGCCTATTCTCAAAACTCCTTTGTTATCATGGTGGTGCAGAGCAGCGATCGAAGCGGAGATTTCATATTTTGCCTTTGGATGTAAAGCCTTAAAAGCTTCACTTTCAAATGTCAGATGTCCAGAGGTTGACTTATATGTTCTTGTGACTGTAGAGATGTTATTTATGCTTCATAACACTGGATGGACCAAGATTGAAGTTTTGTGTCCTGCTTTGTTTGAACTGTGCAACTGTAGAGTCTAGTTAACTGTTTGGATTGAATAGTAGATTGATACAATATAATTATAAAATAATATTCAGAATGATAAG
>NW_024641921.1:0-293 GCF_008729295.1 Plectropomus leopardus
CTATGCTATGGTGCATTTCTACAAGCTATAATAAGTGGTTTTCAGCTATTTTTGGGACATGTCAAAATTTGAGATTTTCGCCATACTATACTATGCGTTTTTTTTGGCTATTTTATCAGCATGCTAGTTTATGACTTTTAAGTCGTTTTTGGGCTTTTTTTCCAACATGCTATGCTATGGCGGGTTTCTACAAGCTATAATAAGTGGTTTTCAGCTATTTTTGGGACATGTCAAAATTTGAGATTTTCGCCATACTATACTATGCGGTTTTTTGTCCATTTTGTTAACATGCT
>NW_024641922.1:0-428 GCF_008729295.1 Plectropomus leopardus
TGCTGATACTGCGAGCTCTCGACGGTCTCGTGTGCACGTGCATATGTGAACGTGGCTCCCACACTGCAAGCTACAGGCTGCAACAAGGCTAAAAACATGATGCCAGTGTCATTTTTCAAAACAACTTAGCACGTTGGGGCTTCAGGACACTTGGATTACTTTGGACGAAAATACAGGCCTTGTGTTTGCATGCGCATTGCTTTAAACGCAAGAAAAGTTTAAGCCGGTTTAAATGCAGATATCGGATTTGAGTCACTTTGAGTAAGCAAGCGGTTAAAAAAAATCTGATTTAGGCAACAAATTAGAATTGGGCATCAAGACATCAAGACTTGTGTAATTCCAGCCTGAGAGTCCTTCTTAATGCGACTGCTGTTATCAGCAGCGCAAAATCTTCAGAGAGGAGGTTAGGGCGTAGATGTATAAGAGAA
>NW_024641923.1:0-243 GCF_008729295.1 Plectropomus leopardus
TTCTTGCTCTTTTTATTTATGCATCTATTTTTTTATCCAATGGATTGTTGTTAGTTTTTTTGTGTTTATTTATATCATAATTTCATTGTATCATTGTATCATTGTATCTTTGACAATATTGTTTTACAAACATTCATGCCAATAAAGCAAACTGAATTAAAAACTGAATTGAACTGAGAGAGAGAGAGGTTAAGTTACTACCTTTTTTCACTGCAGTTGTTGTATTGTCTTCTCCTGCTGATG
>NW_024641924.1:0-527 GCF_008729295.1 Plectropomus leopardus
TCACGTTTCGCAAAATAGAGCTACCAATGACCAGGGTTGTGTCCTCGGTCGGTGTGTGGTTAAGAGGAGCATACTTATTTGAAACGTGAAGGGGGGGTGGGTGGTGTACCGCGGGCTTCGGCTTACTATGCTTCGCTCGGACAGTCACCTAGCCTCCCGGCTGCACGGGGGCTGCCGGGGGACGGCTAGCAGAGGCTACGCTATGTCGGTCCGCACCAGCTACAGGGGGCTCGCTAGCTATCGCAGCAACAGAGGGATTATCCACGGTGCGGAGCCGCGCTTCCAGATCGCTAAGCCTTGCCTCCAGCGCAGCAAATAAACTACACTTGTTACAGATACCACTATCACTGAAGGAGGCAGAGGAGTAACTAAACATCTGACACACTGAGCAGGAGAGAGCAGAAGAGGGAGAGGAGCAGAGAGAAGCCATCGCTAACCAGAGCTAATGCTAACGAAGCTAACCAGCTAACAGTGAGAGAACGGCTGTGAATACACAGGAAAAACCGCTGAGAGGAGGAGACAGCTGT
>NW_024641925.1:0-306 GCF_008729295.1 Plectropomus leopardus
AGTTGAAGGACACGGGAGAAGACACAGATTAAAACTAGAATAACCGCTTCACGCTTGTATGCCTCCGCCAACCAGTCAGTTCAGTTACAGTTTAACACAAACCACTACACCGTGCATACATACACACACAAATAATTTTTCATCCCGGTCACAGTCTCTCACCACTGCCGTGTAGTTCAGTGCTTCCAGCTCTGTATCCCTTCAAGGACCCTCCGTACTACAACAGCTGACACATATGAATATCATCTCACTATTATTTATCTATTTTTTTCCTTATTAATACCATCATTCTGTTAATTTTTCCAC
>NW_024641926.1:0-334 GCF_008729295.1 Plectropomus leopardus
CTTGAACCAAAGGAGGGAGGGAAGGGGGCTTAAGAAAAGCTTAGGCATAATGCTTAGGTATAATGCTAGCTGTAAAGCACTCAGCTCATGTTTTGATGGTTATAAAACTGATTTTATTTATTTTTTTCGCTCTGCCAGGTTGTTTTGTCAGAGAACCTCCTGCAAATAACAAATAAGCATTCTGTGGGTAACAGTGCAAGAGGTAAAACATACCTATCACATTTAGGCCTACTGTCCTGGGCTGTTGTGCTCCATCATAAATTCAGTTATAGCTCCCACACAAACAAATGATTACACCCAATAATGAAACACATTCAGGATGTCTGAATGACGT
>NW_024641927.1:0-337 GCF_008729295.1 Plectropomus leopardus
CGGGCGGAGCTCTCCTCGGCGTGGCTACAGCGCCGAGCTCGCTCTACATTTCCGTAGCTAGTATGCTAAATGGCTACATGTTAGCATTACTAACGTCACGTATTATGAAGAAAATGATGAGATTTTAATGTCCCTCTAAGTTTAACATATCTGGCGTTTGATTTTCAAACGAGTAAAAACCCACATTAAGTTAAATCGACGCTCCGATCTCCGCTCTGTGCCGCCATTATGGCAATTATTTTTGAAAATCACGGGCGCGCAAGGAATCTTGGGAAATGGAAAGCCTCGATGGATAGTAGCGATGTGTCCTCCAAAAAGAGGGAAAAGAAGGAGCCTT
>NW_024641928.1:0-5382 GCF_008729295.1 Plectropomus leopardus
TATATAGAGTCAGTATGTAGAGTCTAGAGTTGGTATATAGAGTCAGTATGTAGAGTCTAGAGTTGGTATATAGAGTCAGTATGTAGAGTCTAGAGTTGGTACATAGAGTCAGTATGTAGAGTCTAGAATTGGTATATAGAGTCAGTATGTAGAGTCAGTATGTAGAGTCTAGAGCAACATTAATGTGCATGTAAGCGTAGTCACTGTTACCTGTTTGAAGAAAATGAATCTGTGCCAAAATCATCCATTCAGTAATTTTTGAGATATTTATCTAAAATGACAAAGTTCTACCTCATTACTGCAACATACTGACTTTTACACTCAGTGAGTCTTTGGATGCAGGATCTTAGCTTGTAGTAGAGTATTTTTCACAGTGTTTGTTAGTATTTTTACTGTGTACTTGTTCCGACGCTGGGAGTGAGACATGTGTTTCTTTGTTTTTATGAAGCCAAAGATCCTCGCTCTGGCTGCATAAATATATACATACTGTACACGTGTGTGTGTGTGTGTGTGTGTGTGTGCGCGTGCGTGCGTGCGTGAGTGCGTGCGTGCGTTTGAGCCTTCATTACGTCGAAGTTACGGGCTGTGTTCTGGAGTTTGCATGCAGCATTCGCCTGTTGTGCCTGAGCTGTGTGTGAGCGTGTGAGCGTGCAGTCTTTACCCACCGTGAGTCATCTCTGGGTAGAAAACAATCCAGCGCAGGAATTTCCAGATCATTTCGGTTTGGTTGTTTCCCTCCCAGAATCTCTTCGCCCCGGCCGGAGAGAAAAGAGCCGAGCGGGAGACTAAACACTCAAAGTGTTTCTTCTTCTCTGTGGGACCAATCTGAAGTCACGCTTCACGTCCTCCGTTTGTTTCTGAGAGACACAAAGAATCAACAAGTGGTTTTTCTGCAGAGTTCAGTCCAGATCCGACATGGTTACCGATGACATCACCTCTGTTTATTGTAAAAAAATATAAATGTATCACTTCCCGAGAGACGAACTGCGGTCGCTCCTCGGAGGGTTTTGTTTCGAAATCTTCAAAATGTTGAACTGCTGCCGTGGCTGCTTCTCTCCGGAGAGTTCGGGCGTGATAATTATTATCTGATTATTGGTGACATCAGCTGTTGTCCGAAACGAACAAAAAACACCATCCTGGAGGAGCTCTGGATGTTTTCCAAGAGGTCCTGAAGGTACTTGAACAGGTTGCAGAAGTCCTTGAGGAGGTTTTAGATTTCCTAGAGGAACCTCTCAGGGTCCTTGAGGAGGTTCCAGGTGTCCTGGAGGCACCAGGTGAGATTAAAAAGGTTGCTAAGATCTTTGGCTTACAGAGGTGTTTTAGGAGGGAAAATGGCCCTGAAGTTCAGTGGATTTTAGGAAATTAGGATTTGAAGACGTTCTGATTTTAGGACATCTCTAAGATTTTAAGATGTTTTCAGACATCAGGACATTTTCAGGACTTAAGGACATTTCTAGGATTTTATTAAATCTCTCAGATTATAGGACATTTCTAGGACTTTAGGATGTTTAGAAAATTTTAGGATCTTTTTGAGATTTGAGAACGTTTCTATGACCTTACCATATATCTAGGATTTCGGGACATTTCTCAGTTTTTTGGACAATATCTAAGATTCAAGGACATAGGTAGGAGTTTAGGACATTTCCAGTAGTTTGGAATGCTTCTTGGACTTTAAGGATGCTACTAGGATTTTAGGAATTTTGTAGGATTTAAGTTTATTTCTAGGATTTTTGGATCACTAAGATTTAAGAAAATATCTAGGACTTCAGGACATTTTCAAATTTTAGGATGCTGCTAGGATTTTTAGTGTGTTTTTAGGATTTAAGGACATTTCTAGTATTTGAGGACATGAGTGTCTCAGCTGTGTCCTCTGTCGGGGCTGTGGGGGATCCTCCTCTGGCTCTATGTTGATGCTGTTTTATGTCTCTGACACCTGATGGAGACTAAAAGGACAAAAACTATTCACAGAGACAATCATTTTATTTTTATTGAGAATTAGAAAATATTTGGGGGCCACCAGGGGCCCTACCAGGGGCCAGATTTGGCCCTTGGGCCATATAGACCCAAACAAGTTCAAAACATCCGAAGTATCCATTAAACAGCTGGCAGCCAATCAGGGAGCAGCGTGTGTGTGTCTGTGTGTGTGTGTGTGTGTGTGTCTGTGTGTGTGTGTGTGTGTGTGTGTGTTAATCTCTGGTATTACAGAGTCTAGACTGCAGAGTCTCGGAGGTCGTCGCTCTGCAGGGTCACCTCCTCTCTGCGGACCACCAATATGACCTCCTCCTCCTCTCGCCTCCTCCTCTGTTCTCCTCCCTCTCCACCTCTGTTTTGTCCTCTTTTGTCCTCTCGTTTCTTCCTTTCCTCCTCTCCTCTCCAGCCAGTTTGCTTAAAGGGTTAAACCACAGTGACTTTTTAAAGAAACGAGTGAGAAGAAGAGGAGGAGGAGGAGAGAAGGAGAGGAGAGGAGGAGAGCAATGAGGTGGAGAGGAGGAGGAGAGGAGGAGAGCGATGAGGAGTAGAAGAGGAGTAGAGGAGGAGAGCGATGAGGAGGAGAGGAGGAGGTGGAGAGGAGGAGGAGAGGAGGAGGTGGAGAGGAGGAGGAGAGGAGGAGGAGAGTGATGAGGTGGAGGACAGACAGCTGCACTCAGAGTAACAGATATGTAAACTCCTCCAGCTCTATTTACAGGACAGGAGCCCAGAGAGGACAAACAGAGCTTTGCACTAATCCCTCACTTTGGAAAGAGGACATGTGGACATCGTCAGTGTCCTCACACCTCCTCACTACTCCTCACTCCTCCTCACACCTCCACACTCCTCCTCACTCCTCCACACTCCTCCTCACACCTCCACACTCCTCCTCACACCTCCACACTCCTCCTCACTACTCCTCACACCTCCACACTCCTCCTCACACCTCCACACTCCTCCTCACACCTCCACACTCCTCCTCACTACTCCTCACACCTCCACACTCCTCCTCACTACTCCTCACACCTCCACACTCCTCCACACTCCTCCTCACACCTCCACACTCCTCCTCACACCTCCACACTCCTCCACACTCCTCCTCACACCTCCACACTCCTCCTCACTACTCCTCACACCTCCTCACTACTCCTCACTACTCCTCACCTATTAATTAGCCTAAACTTTTTCCAGGCCTGGAAATTGCTATTTGCAAATTCCATGAGTTTTCCAGGTTTTCCATGACGTCACAAACGCTGTGAAGTCGCACTCGCTCGGTTTAACTGTGATTTCGTGCCCTCAGACTCTGAATCAGTCACAAAAAAACAAGTAGAATCTGAAAAAAAAACATTTAAAGTAAAAATAAATAGTAAAACTCTGAAGTGAGAAGAGTTTTGAAACAAAGAGACGGAAAAATAAATCTGTAATTATTATTTTATTCGAGTGTACTGAGCCCTGATCGCTGCGCAAAATGTTGGACTGCTCCTTTAAAACTCATGAGAACTACAAGGAGAAAAAACAGTGAAAGAATAAAAAATACTGAATGAAAACTGTGTGTGTGCGTGTTTGTGTGTGTGCGTGTGTGTGCGTGTGCGTGTGTGTGCGTGTGTGTGTGTGTGTGTGTGCGTGTGTGTGTGTGTGTGAACCCGGTTATGGAAGTGTGCGGGTCCACTGGGAGAGCTGAGTCACTTTTCTGGTTCAGGTCTGGGAAACACATCGGAACTGACAGCCGCCGCAGACAAAAAAGGCCTCGTCCAGAGCTCGCTCACACACACACACACACACACACACACACACACACACACACACTTACACACACACACACACACACTTACACACACACACACACAATGAATGAGGAAAATCTGAGAGCAAAACTATTCATCAGAAAACAGGAAACAGAGCGAGGAGGATTGGAAAGAAAACGATGGGAAAGAAAAGGACAAAAATCACATCATCATCATCATCATCATCATCCTCATCTTCATCATCTTAATCATCATCCTCATCTTCATCATCTTCATCATCATTTTCATCCTCATCTTCATCATTGTCATCTTCATCAGCCTCATCTTCAGCATCATCATCGTCATCATCTTCTTCATCTTTTTCATCCTCATCATCATCTTCATCATCCTCATTGTCATCATGGTCATCTTCATCATCGTCATCATCTTCTTCATCCTCTTTTTCCATCCTCATCATCATCATCCTCATCTTCATCATTGTCATCATCTTCTTCATCTTCATCATTGTCATCATCTTCATCCTCATCATCTTCATCATCCTCATCTTCATCCTCATCATCATCCTCATCTTCATCATTTAGCCTTGTTAATAACTGATCAGAATCAGCTCTCACTGTTTCTCACTTTGAGTCTCTGAGGAGTTTTTGTGTCATTTCAGGGATTTTGTTTTTTTGAAGATGATTTTTTCTGCCTTAAGGGGATTTATTGTGTCTTCCAGGATTTTTATGTGACTTTTAGGGAATTTGTTATACATTTAAGGAGAAAAATGTTTAATTTGGGAAATTGTTTGGGGGGGTTGACTGTTTATGTGTTGTAGGGGATTTGTGGGTCTTTGCCTCATTTAAGAGATTTATTACAGCTTCAAGGTTTTTTGCAACTTTTTATGCAATTTATTGTGGCTTTAAGGGATTTTAAGTGCCTTTTAGGATTTTCTTTTTGTGACTTTTGGTGTATTAATTATACATCTTTTAGGTGATTTGTGTATTTTTGAGGATATTTTGTGTCTTTTAGGAAGATTTTGTGCATTTTTTTTGTATTTAAGGGGATCTGTATGTCTTTCTGCAACTTTTAAGGGATTTATTGTACTTCCAAGGTGATTTTTTTTAGCCTTTTAGGAGATTTAGAGTGTCTTTCAGGAGTTTTTTGGCCCTTTGGAGAATTTATTGTGGCTTTTCGGGGTTTTTTGTGATGCATTTGTGTTTTTCAGGATATTTTGATATTTCAGGTGGATTTTCTGTTTCTTTAAGGATGTTTGTGAATGAGGGGATCAATTGTGCCTTTAATCTTATTTTTGTAACCTCTTCTATCTTTTTCCTTTTTTGTCTTTAAGGATTTTTTGTGTCTTTAAGGATTTTTGTGTGTTTGTTTGTGTTGTTTGTGTTTTTTTGTTTTGGGGTTTTTTTCGTGCATCTCCAGCAGCTCTGGCGTCTGTGCCGACGCCAAACAAACCCGACCCCGCGTGTTTCGACAGCTCGTCTGATGCTCTCTGCGAGGCGAGCTGCTCCAACGCCCTCACAAACAGACCGCCACGCCGCCGCCATGACAACAACACACTCCTATAGGACGCTCTCCATATCCAACAAACATTATGTAAACAAATGTTAGCACCCGTTTATTTATGTAAGACTCTTCAACACACACTTCAGCACGCCCCGGGCTGACTCACCGC
>NW_024641929.1:0-483 GCF_008729295.1 Plectropomus leopardus
TCCTACTTCTTTTAAGACTTTTGAATGGGAGCATCTGTAACTAAAGGTAATTTCCCCTCGGGGATCAATAAAGTATTTCTGATTCTGATTGATAATATTAGTAATGGTAAGCTAAAAAAACATGGCTAAAAATAATGTGTGTAATTCATAAAAATAAGGAAACTACAACATTTAACAGCCAACACGTCTTTGGTTTCATACAACATCACAGCAGTTTCAGACATTTTTGTTTTGACTTTGTTTATGTTGCTTCCAACAGAATTAATGATCAATTATTACGCTCAGAAACGGATTTTCATGCACTCCTTCTCTTTCAGCATCTTTTAACATCATTTTTACTGAGTTACTGATTTGCCGGTTTCCAAATCTGAAAAAGTGTGTTTTGGGTAAATTCAGTGATAAGTGGTCCTGGTCCTCCGGTTCACAGCGACCACAACAACACAGAGCGTCAGCAGCAGAGCGCTGAGCACCGCCCATCTCACT
>NW_024641930.1:0-246 GCF_008729295.1 Plectropomus leopardus
AGTAGTAGCAGAGGTAGCAGTAGTAGCAGAAGTAGTAGTAGTAGTAGCAGCAGAAATACTATTAGTCGTAGTAGTAGTAGTAGCAGCAGAAATACTAGTAGTAGCAGAAGTAGTAGTATTAGTAGTAGCAGAAGTAGGAGTATTAGTAGTAGCAGAAGTAGGAGTAGTAGTAGTTGTAGCAGAACTAGTAGTAGTAGTAGTAGTAGTAGTAGCAGAAGTAGTATTAATAGTGGTGGTAGTAGTAGT
>NW_024641931.1:0-438 GCF_008729295.1 Plectropomus leopardus
CTTTTTCTATCGCAGTTGCGCTATATAACCACTAGATGGTTCTGTCTGCATTCAAATACCTCCTAATCTCATTAAATCAAAGCCATTACAGCAGTTAGTTATCACACAGAAACGTTTATTCAGCGAACAGAACTTAAAAAGTAGGCAATCCATCTCACCATTTAAGGCTTAGACCTACTTATGACAGAAAGTAAAATGAGATGAAAATAAAATCATCAATTTTGATGATCACTTTTGTACAATATATTTTTTTAAGCTCCGCTTGTTCATCGCTTGTTGCTTGTTGTCCATGCGGCCCTGAGTCAACTTGAAGTGACGCGACACTGGCTGTGGCTGCATTTTTTTTTAATATCAACGTAACATTGCCACCTGTGCGTCTATCATGTATGCGGATAACTGCATTAGTGGGAACATTTAAGTGTATAGTTAGTTAATGTT
>NW_024641932.1:0-357 GCF_008729295.1 Plectropomus leopardus
CAATAGGTGAGGAATGTTCACTGATGAATGTGTAGATGCTTGTACCTATATAAGAGACATGCATGAGTTGTAAGAGAGAGATTCACATTGGTCCCGAATCTTCTCCCAGGCAGACCATGGTGCCTGGTGGATGCTGAACTTTGTTGTAATAAATTAATTCTTATGCAACCAAGTCGGTGTCAGCGGCGGTTCCTTCATCAACTACACATCATTGCTACTTAAGAAACAACGACAGATTTGGCGTCACGAACAGGATCTGTTGTGTCCTGCAGCACTGCCGACAGCTTCAACGCACTCGCTCCCATGTTACGTCGACTAATAGGGTGAGTATTTCCTCACAAATTAGCATGTTGGTTT
>NW_024641933.1:0-825 GCF_008729295.1 Plectropomus leopardus
CAGCTGTCTCTGAGGACATCACGTCCTGAGTGTCTGCAGCTGTCTCTCTGAGGACATCACGTCCTGAGTGTCTGCAGCTGTCTCTGAGGACATCACGTCCTCTGTGATGGTGTGACTGACCTCTCCTCGTTTCTTGTGCAGCTCCGTCAGCTCCTCCTGGTGTCTGATCCTCATCTGAGACATCTCCTGCTGCAGGACGTCACTGCTGCGTCCCTCTGAGGACAGACTGGGGGACAACACCAGGGGACACAGGTCAGGGAGGACAAACCAGGGGGGACAGGTCAGAGGACACAGTTCAGGAGACACAGGTCAGACGGTGTGGACTTACTTGGCCTCGTGTCCTCTTTGGACATCATACTTGTCTGTCTGGTATCTCTCAGAGAGGACAGCCTGCAGGTCAGACTTCTCCAGCAGACGGTTATCTGAGGGACAGACACAGATACAGAGATAGAGACAGACGCAGACACGGAGAGACTTAAACTATCTGTCCACACACTCAGAGTGTGAAACACAGTGTAGGGCAGGCAGAGACAGACTCACACTGGAGGACAATCTCCTCGAAGGCCTGTCTCTGGACTCTGTCTCTGAGCTTCAGCTGATCTGAGATGTGTCTCTTCCACGGACACTCGGCCCGCCGCTCCGCCATCACCACCTGCCAGGGTGACATCATTGTGACATCATCACTTGTTGTAAAAATGTCTGAGATGTGTCTTCTGCCTGAGGACGTCTTCTGTCTCAACAGTCTGCCCATTCATTTGAATGGTGAAAGTCAGAAAAGTGTGTGAATGTTGTATATTATGAGCTGAATATTTCAGAGTGTGAATG
>NW_024641934.1:0-210 GCF_008729295.1 Plectropomus leopardus
ATTCACCCTGTCATAATGTGTTTGTGTGTTTGTGTGTGTGTGTGTGTTATGTGTGTTATGTGTTGATGTAAGGGAGTAGCCCGTCTGAGAGGAATTGTTACAGCTTATTGCAGCATTTGCTCACAGAAGCATGAAATACTGCCAGACAGATGAACACCAAGGGCATACATTCAGTTTCCTAAAAAGATCGACTGTCTCTCTCTCTAGCAC
>NW_024641935.1:0-233 GCF_008729295.1 Plectropomus leopardus
ACATGCTCCCAGAACCTAAGGTTATGCCTTCTCATGACTTGTTTTGCCCAACCAATAGTCTAATACAAAAAATGATAATAATTTGGTATCATACATAACAGAAACAAACAACAAATCCTGACGGAACCAGAGAATATTTGAAAATTTAGCTTGATGATACAGTACATCGGTTTTCAAAATAGCTTATCTTACTGACAGTCGACTTATTAGTCAGAGCCCTTTGTCTAATGCAC
>NW_024641936.1:0-730 GCF_008729295.1 Plectropomus leopardus
CATCATTTAGATAGATAGATATTATTTTGAATGTCTTTGGCAAAATTCAAATCTATAATTTTAATCTAGATTAATCTAGATTAACTACAGGATTGCAGTGAGATTAATCTAGATTAAAAAAATTAATCTATGCCCAGCACTAATATATTACCATTTTACTGGTGACACAAAATAATAATTTAAGCACTTGTGTTTTTTATTTTGGCTTTTGGAGCATACAACTTTCAGTGGTTTTGTATTTATTTTACTCTTGAGTTTTTAAGAAGACATTGATGACACCACTGCAGTGGTGTGATGTAACTTCATACTTTTACTCAAGTAGTATACTGAGGTACGGTTTTGAAGTACAATCACTTATAAAAGAAATTAACCCAACAGCATTTATCCAACAGCTGGAGTTACTTTACAGATATCCCACACTATCTGAGGGCTCGAATTACACCTCTTATTTTCCTCCCTTTACTTATGTAAAACTTTTTTTCTGTACTTGTTATGTATAACTTTTATTTTTTTCATGTGTGTTCTCATATTTTGAATTTTTTTACTTTTACTTACATTATTTATCAAACATATTCAGTTTCTTAAATACTACTGAGTAAACACAACTGTTATTTCAGATTAACTTAACAGGGAGGAAAACGTTTGGGTTGCAGTACAACCCAGGTTTTACGAGTAGAAGGAAACCACTGGTAATTAAAATAACTAGGTGTGAATGTGAAAGGACCAATTT
>NW_024641937.1:0-357 GCF_008729295.1 Plectropomus leopardus
ATTAATCTAGATTAAAAAAATTAATCTATGCCCAGCACTAATATAAATATATATAGCTAAAAATATTTAAAAGATGACTCATTAAAAAAATCACCTCCGGCTCTTCTATCAGGCTGATGTCCACGCACTGCTAGTTCAGGCTCTGCAATTCTTTCTAAAATTCTTTCTAAAAACAGAGAGAGAGAAAAAATAAGAAAAAACAAAACATTTTATTGTTAAAACCGCCGTTGTTTAAAACTTCTACTTCTTCTTCTACTCCAACCCTTAAGGGGCGCTGTATCATGGATGTATTACGGGTCTAGAAACGTCTGGACTTTTAAAAATGACGGCGGTAGGACGAGACGTGATAAGACAAGA
>NW_024641938.1:0-270 GCF_008729295.1 Plectropomus leopardus
TTTCCACCTGATGAGGTCATTTTGACCATATTTGGCATATGGAGGAAATACATGCTATTTCCACTAGGTGACCTGTCACAGTCAATGCTGCTGTAGCCAAATTGGTGTGGCGTTAACCCTTTAAAATCTGGATCAACATGACCTTTCTTGTGCTGCATTCAGACATCTTTACCAAATATTTAAAACTTTGAACCCTGAGCTAATTTCTTTTGATTTCTTTAACAAAAAAAAGGCGCATTTTTAATTATTTTACAGAATTGTTGTAATTGT
>NW_024641939.1:0-3244 GCF_008729295.1 Plectropomus leopardus
TGTGTGTTTGCGTGTTGTGTACTGACTGTGTGTGTTGATCTTGCAGCTCTCTCCGTACGACAACCTGCTGCTCTGTCAGCCCGTCTCCTCTCCGCTCCCACTCAGGTCAGTTCACTGCAGCCGCACGATCACGAGAACATTACAATCATTTCTTTAGACGCTTTTATCTGAAGTGACTCACGATAAAAACATTCAACCTCCGCAGAAACGAGAGCTGGATTTTCAGCTGTAATTGACGTCTTTCGTAACGGACGCTTTCATTTGATTGCAGGTTTTGTGATGTTTTGATGTAGTTTTGACATGCAGAGGATAAAAGATGAAGCTGAACTGTCCATAAATTTAAAAAAATGTGTACTTTTATTTGAAATATAAAATTTAAAAAATTAAAATGTTTTATTTTGATTTAATAATGATTGATAGTGAATGTTATTTCTATATTGATTTATTCTTATTTTAGTTATATTTTCTTTAATTTTTAAAATAGTATCATTATTTTGCTTTACTTTTTATCTATTTAATAATCATTGATAATGAAGTAATAATTATTTATGTTTTGATTAATGAGATTTTAAGTATAATTATGACTTTTTAAATTATTTATCTATTTATGCATTTTATTTTTAATGATTGACTTTTAAGTCATTAATTTTAGTCGTGTGAAATGGATAAAAATCTCTTATCTAAGTATCTGCAATCTTATATCAAAATCTTGCAAGTCATAGTGAATCGTGTGTGTGTGTGTGTGTGTGTGTGTGTGTGTGTGTGTGTGTGTGTGTGTGTGTGTGTGTGTGTGTTACAGCGGTGCGAGCTTCCTGAAGCTGCTGCAGAACCTCGGTCCAGAGAACGCCTGCACGCTGTTGCTCGCCGTCCTCACCGAACACAAACTGCTGCTGCACTCACTCCGCCCCGACGTCCTCACCTCCGTCAGCGAGGCCCTCGTCTCCGTAAGAGACACACACACACACACACACACACACACACACACACTGACTGTATGTGATGAGGTCTATATAATAATCTGTCTTTGTCTCCAGATGAGTTTCCCGCTGCGCTGGCTCTGTCCCTACATCCCTCTGTGTCCGCTGCAGATGGCCGACGTGCTGCTGGCGCCGATGCCCTTCATCGTGGGCGTCCACTCCAGCTACTTCGACCTGTACGACCCCCCCACTGACGTGGTGTGTGTTGACCTGGACACCAACACCATCTTCCAGTGAGTCCAGCACCACTGCACACGAAAATGAATAAATAATTACCTCACTCAGTACATAAATAAATAATATTAAAAATTAACAAAGGCATCAATTAATTGATCAAATATGACAAATTAATATTTCTGTTTTAATTTGCTTCTTTGTTTATTCACGTGTCTTAATCCCACTATTTATTTACCTTCTTATTTAGCTTTCCCTTTTATTCATTTCCTTTTACATATATTTTTTATTTATTTTATATTAATTTTTTCATTACACAAAAATATTAATTTTGTCAGCTTTATTTTCTTTAATCAGTTTCTACATTCATTTTTTATATATTTTTCGGTACATTTATTGAGATAAAAAAAAAAAATTTAATCACATATTTGTTGTCTACTTCTAGTTTTAATTTGCTTCTTTATTTACCTTTGTATAAATTCTTTTATTAATTTACTTTCCTATTTAGTTTCCCATTTTTGTATTTTTATTACATAATTTATTTATTTACTTGTGCATGTATTTTTTTAACTTGTAAAAATGTATTCAGTTTTTACATACATTTAAAAAAATTAAATCAATAACTAAAGGGAAAAACTAAATGGGATAGTAAATAAATGCAGGACCTAATGCAAAGGTAAAGTGTAAGGAAGCAAACTAAAACAGAAAAATACATTGTGTTATATTATATGAATTAATAAATGCCCATATTCATTTTTAGTATTTAGTATTGACATATTATATATATATTTCTTTTCTTTTCTTTTTTTGATAATATGTGAGGAATATAAAGACAATAAACTTGGCATTTTAGGATGAAATATTGTCCTTTCATGGTAGGTACTTCAAATTTTGTGTTTCTGAATTTGCTTTTATTTCCATGTTAAAAAAAAAACTGTTCTCCGTCCACTCAGCTGACTTGTCCCTCCTGTCTCAGGTCAGAGGACAAGAAGCCGTTGTCATGGCGATCGTTACCCAGGAAACACGGCAAAACTCTGTTCAACACCCTGACTAACCTCCACAAGACGCTGGAGAAAAGTGAGTGACAGTAAAAAAAAACAGTTTCATGTTTTACTGTTCTCTTACCATTCATATCCTTTTTTTTATACTCATTTCCTGTTTAATTTGCTACATTCTCACATTTCAAAATATTAAATATATCTCGAATCTTATTTAGACTGATTTTCTCTGAGCAGAGAATTTTTATTTTATTTTTTTATTTTATTTTCTTAAAATTGGTGTACATAATACAGCCCGGCATACTTTTCTGTTTTTAACATCAAAGTGGGAAAAAGATAAAATAATATCAAAATTGATTAGAAATATATGTTGTAAAATTATTCATACAGGCAACAGTGATACTAATAGTATGTTTTCATTTTTATTTCTTTAAGAAAAGAAACAAAAAAACAGAAAAAAACAGTCCCCCTCTTGGTAAAGTTGGTAATGATATTTGGCAGGAAGAGAATGTTTTTTGGGATCATTAAAAGTTTAAACTGATGTCCGCTCTCGTCGCTGCAGTTTGCACTCCCGGTCAGGAGGAGGCGACGCTGGAGTTCCTGCTGACCGACTACGATCAGATCTACAGGAGCCAGAAGCAGCTGGAGCTGGAGATCCAGGAGGCGTTCCTCCGCTTCATGAGCTGCCTGCTGCGAGGATACCGAACCTTCCTGCTGCCCATCACGCAGGCGCCGTCAGACACCACCACCGACTGCAGCTCGCTCTTCAACCTGCAGGGTGAGCAGCGGCATCGTCGACTCAAACGCTTTAGCTTAATCCTGTCGTGATCGAATGTGTTGTGTGATGCAACTTTTTTTTTAACTTTACAAATTCAGATTCAGAGCAGCCGATAATGAAAGTGTTTGGATTTAGGGGCATCTAGTGGTGAAGATTGTAGATGCAGCCGGCTGAAGCTTCTCCCGGTTAGAATTCACATTCAGACATCTTTGATCCCACAGACATCAAAACAGGACCGTGTTATTTCTGGGGGTCATTCTGGGCCTGTTCCCGGACTGTGATCAATGACTGTGATCGATGACTGTGATCAATGACTG
>NW_024641940.1:0-266 GCF_008729295.1 Plectropomus leopardus
ATGGGTGTCATTCTGGGCTTTTGACTCTGAATTTGTCATTTTGACTATTTTCCATCTGATGAGGTCATTTTGACCATATTTGGCATATGGAGGAAATACATGCTATTTCCACTAGGTGACCTGTCACAGTCAATGTAGCTGCTGATCACTGACATATCCCAGACTGTCAGCAGCAAAAAATCGCATGTTGTAAAATTAAAATATATACAGTATGTATATTTTTTTTCATCTAAAGCAAAGTGGCATCATGAGAAAAACCTGGCATC
>NW_024641941.1:0-449 GCF_008729295.1 Plectropomus leopardus
GCTGTTTTTGATGTGTTTTTGGAGACTGATGTTGGCAGTGAGATGGAAACTAAGGTCTTCTTTGAATATCTTGAATTTTAGAACATATGGAACTTAGTAAATGACTGAATTTCTTGTCACTTTAGAGAAAAGTCTGCTGTTAGTGTCTCTATCTCAGTTTGAAACACAGCGATGTCTCCCTAAAATGCAACATGGCACCGTCACGCTGGAAATACACAGTTCTAGGTTTATGGGATGTTCCTCGGATTTTAAGTCATTTGTTGGATTTTAGGACATTTCTAGGATTTTAAGAGATCTCGGATTTCAAAATGTGACCTGGATTTTAGACCATTTGTAGGCTGTTTGGGGCGTTTCTAGGACTTTCTGAGGTTTCAGTTATTTGAGGGCATTTCCCAGATTTCTAGGATTGAAGGACATCTCTAGGTTTTGGGGGGATTTCTAGCATTTTA
>NW_024641942.1:0-410 GCF_008729295.1 Plectropomus leopardus
TTATTTTGAAGTACAGTGAATTTGCAGCACAGAGCTTTTATTTTGAAGTGTGTTTTCCTGGTATCGTGTTGCCGTTTTTTGTTTTGGTTTTTTTAGAAATACGAGAGAAAGAGAATTGCCAAAAGTTTTTAGAGACAAAAAGTTTTTGGACATTTTTTTTTAAAAAAAAAAAAAAAAAAAAAACTTAAAAAAAAAAAAAAAAAAACATACCTTCTAAAAATATCACCACAAACTTTAAAAGAAAAAAAATGCCAAAACGTTTTTGGAGAAAATTAAAATTCCCCCCCCAAATTTTAAAATAACAGAAAACTGCCAAAATTTTTCCAAATATCACCTAAATTTTTCAAAAGACAAATAAAAAAGTTAAAAAAGAAAGATCACCAAAAATGTGAATGAGGACAAATGTGGAG
>NW_024641943.1:0-528 GCF_008729295.1 Plectropomus leopardus
ATTAGACATTTGTGTGAAATTTGAGTGAATGAATTCTTGATTTATGGCCAAAAACATGTTTTGTGCTGTCACAGTGACCTTGACCTTTGACCACCAGATTCAAATCAGTTCATTCTTGAGTCCAAGTGGATGTTTGTGCCAGATTTGAGGAAACTCCCTCAAGGCCATCTTCAGATATCGCGTTCATGAGAAATAAGATGGATGCAAGGTCACGGTGACCTTTGACCACCAAAATATAATCAGCTCATCATTGACTCCATTTGAATGTTTGCGCCAAATTTGAAGAATTCTCTCTAGGTGGTCTTGAGATATCACATTCACTTGAATGAGAAATGAGGTCATAGTGACCCTTACTTTTAACCTATTACCACCAAAGTCTACTCATTTTATAACCGAGTCCCAGCAGACGTTTGTGTCAAATTTGAGGAAATTCCCTTAAAGTGTTCTTGAGGTATTGCGTAAACGAGAATGACACGTATGCAGTCACAGCGACCTTTGACCACCGAAAAACTAATCAGTTCATCTTCA
>NW_024641944.1:0-626 GCF_008729295.1 Plectropomus leopardus
AAGTTAATACACAATACTGGATGTATAAGGGCATGAAGTCACAGTCCACCTGCCGTTGACCTTTTAAAGGAAATGCAGGAATGCTGCGTGTGCGTCCAGTGTGTCCGGTTGCAGGACAGTCGAGACTCTGCTGAAGGCTCGAGCTGCACAAAGTGAGAATCTAACTCTAAAAAATAATGTTGCATCACAGCACGCAAGGCGTCTTAGAGAAGCCCCTCTGCTAAATGGACTTGTTAGTCTGCGGGGGTCCTGTCAGCGGCTCTGATGTCTTTAATATTTGATGGAGCTTGATGGAGGTAACCTTTAAAGCATCCCACAGCTGTGCTCTCCCAGGTGACCTTTTTCTTTTTAGCTGGACTTCTCTCTGCGGTAACTGAGTTGTCTGGATGCTTTAGGACTCAGCGTACACAATATAAGACTCAGGCATGCATTTTCTTTATTTTTGGATTTGTTAGATCTTTATTTTGAACATACAAAATAACACAGGAGAACAAAATAAAATATATGCAAGAAAAACAACACCAGAATGCCCCACTGGACATATTCAGTAAACAAATGTAAGTTTATTCTGATTTTAGTGCTTTGGAAATGAGCTGTAGTGTTTGGCTGTTATGTTACATTTAATA
>NW_024641945.1:0-231 GCF_008729295.1 Plectropomus leopardus
TGCGTCTCGACAAACAGACTCAGATTCAGACGAGTTTTTACTTTATTAAAACTTTCCATGAATAAACACAGTGGGGGGGGGGGGGGTCTCCATAGCAACAAGTCACACACACATCATCATCACTGTCAACACAGTCGCCATGGTTACTGATGCTGAATAGATAATCACACAGGAAGTTACATCACAGAGAGGAGAGTCACGAAGAAGAAAGACAGAGAGGAGGAGGAGGAG
>NW_024641946.1:0-233 GCF_008729295.1 Plectropomus leopardus
ATGCTGAAAATGAAAGCCAGCTTTGTCCACTTGACATTTCACATTTTCAGCAATGTGTACATGATTTTCAAAGCTATATCTTGCATGTGTACTAATTATAGTCTGTCATCAAGTCACTACCTTTTAAACCAATAAATCAAGTTGAAAAAAAAGTCAAAAGATCACTTTCAAACTGAGCCCAGGAACGTCCCAAACACACACACACACACACACACACACACACACACACACAC
>NW_024641947.1:0-296 GCF_008729295.1 Plectropomus leopardus
GTCTCGTCTCGTCTCGTCTCGTCTCGTCTCGTCTCGTCTCGTCTCGTCTCGTCTCGTCTCGTCTCGTCTCGTCTCGTCTCGTCTCGTCTCGTCTCGTCTCGTCTCATCTCGTCTTACATTTTACAATTCAACGTGCCTTAAGGGTCACATCTTCCATGTACAAGACCTGAACAACAACAGAGGATCATCAGGGATTACTTATACAATGCATAATAAATTAACTACAATGTTTTTAATAAAGTAGTGAAAGTTTAAGTACATGGGATTTATGTTTTGTTTTTGTTTTTTTATGGTCA
>NW_024641948.1:0-204 GCF_008729295.1 Plectropomus leopardus
ACCCCTTATTACATAACTGAAATTAGAAATTATATATTATGAACGTTAGAGCACAAATATTAAACAGCACTGCACACATGAACATACGGGGTGCAGGTTAAACAAATACAATTTCATAAATAAATACCCTTAAACTTCAATTAAAGGCCTGTCTCACTTAGAGGCTCGGTCGGGTCGAGTCACGTGGACACGCCTGCTGACATC
>NW_024641949.1:0-406 GCF_008729295.1 Plectropomus leopardus
TCTCCTGTCGTGCCGCTTTACTCACCTGAAAACAACAACAGCACATGTTCACCAAACAGCAGGAGGCTCTCTGATTGGATGGATTCATGTGCTGTTGTTGTTTTCAGGTGAGTAAAGCGGCACGACAGGAGAAGAAGTTTCAGGATTATAACGAGCGATGCACCTTCCACCACCAGGCCAAGGTACGACCTCTGACCTCTGCAGACCAGCTGACTGACCTCCTGTTATTGTTACTGATGAGCGGATCGAATCAATCAGGCTGATCTCTCTGTCTGTGATTGATCTCTTTTCTGTGATTGATCTCTCCGTCTGTGATTGATCTCTCCGTCTGTGATTGATCTCTTTTCTGTGATTGATCTCTCCGTCTGTGATTGATCTCTTTTCCGTCTGTGATTGATCTCTTTTC
>NW_024641950.1:0-10352 GCF_008729295.1 Plectropomus leopardus
GTATTGTGTTAACTATACCCGGCAATAAATCTTTTCTGATTTTCTGATTTAAAAACACTGAGGTCATGCATTCCTTTAGTCCCTCCCTTGTGAGAAACATCACTTGCGTGGTTATTATGTAAATGTTTAACCATGTAAAGTCAAAGAAAAGTGCAGTAATTTTTGGGCCCAGACAGTATTGCATCAAATTTTTGCACGAGTGACTTTTTCTTGTGAAATAATTTGGCTAGATTGCTCTGTTCTCAGATGGGGGGTGAACAAGGGCGTAACTTTGAGTTGAACATTGGGGGGGGTTGAGTGACACAGGCATTGTTTTGTCTTTTTTGTTTACATTTTTTTTTCCTGTGTGTGTGTTTACGTGTGTGTGTGTTTACGTGTGTGTGTGTTTACACGTGTGTGTGTGTTTACACTTGGGCTTTCAAATTATTAAACTTTTTTGGAAAAACATAATGTGGCAGTATAGAGACCTGTGGGTGAACCTGCCTAATTAGCAACACCACAGCCAACCACCAGAGACGCACCCTCCTATAAAAGGGGCCGACCCCTCTCTCGCTGCTCCTGACGGTGACGTCACATCCGGGTCGGACCTTTGTGCTTGCACAGGTAACGCGGTTTGTCTGCTCACCTGCTTTCAGCTCATGTGGCCGGGAGCTAATGTTTGTTTGTCATGCAGAGCGGCTGACTTGGGGCTTCCAGAGACTCCTGTGTGTGTGTGTGTGTGTGTCACCTGGATGGCCTGCTGCGGTGAGTTTCTCTCCCTCCCTGTAAACTGCTGCTCATGACCGCGGCTAACACTTGCATGATTGTAGGTGAACGCCAATAGCTGCGCGATTCTCTCCCTCTTCCTCTGGTGCATCATACCCAGCCGACCCTGCTAACCGATCCCAGCCGCCCAAGAGTGTGTGATCAGATCCCAGCCGCCCAAGAGTGTGTGAGCGTCAGCTGCTCAGCAGTGCGCAAGTGACGTCGGCATCAGCTGATCGGGTGCGGGGGTTTAAAGCGACACATCGCCACAGCTGCAGGGGTCCGCTGCTGCTTGTCTTACCGCTGATTTGTTTGCAGCTTTGCTTTGCTTTGTTTTATCGCTGCTGCTTTGTCCTTGTTTTAGATGCTGCTTTTGGTGCAATGCTTTCTGTTTTAGCGTTTCCTGTTTATCTTTGCTTCTGCACCAAGGTTTTAATCACAATTAATTCACCAATTTTAATGTAGTGATTGAATAGTGGGGTTAGATCCCTCCCCACATTTATTTCTTTTGTTTTTGTTCTCATTAGTTACTTATTTAGTTTCTCTGCCTGTTTGCCTAATTTGTTATCTAATTTCTTTGGTTTTGATATTTTGGTTGGGCAGAGGGTTCTTCTTTCAGTATTTGTCTTTATTTCTTTCATTTGTGGTTGGTAGTTTGTATTGTTTAGTTTCTGTTTTGTATAGAAGTTTTGGATATTTCTTTTAGTTTGATTTTGCCCCACTAATTTTCTTTTGTTTTCCTCTTAAGTTGCTGAGGTCCGGTGGTGGTGGTGGTGGTGGTGGTGACCCCCCCTTCTTGTGTGCTGTGCTCCCCTGGGTTCTGGGTTTCCTCACCAAGTGTGTGCTGTGTGTGACTGTCACGTGTGTTTGGGTGTTTATATTTTTGGTTGGGGGATTCTCCGCATCAGTCTGTAGCCCACGCACCCCGGTAAGCCTCAGCTTTAATTTAGCTCCCCCCGCTGATTTGTCCTTGTGTGTGTGCCTTAAAGGTGAAATTGGTTTAAAACTAATTCCTGGGACAAAGCTCCCCAGGTGGCGTTGTTGACAAAAACTCTTATACTCTCACCCCCGTCTCTCGCCACAATAAGCAAAAATATAAATGGAACAGTTAGTTCTGACCAAGCAATTTGATTGGTCCAGAGACATTACATGAGTGCTGATATAACTGGGACTCTGCATGTATCACTCCGCTTCATGGCCCTTAGAAATCCTTTAATTGGCGTGAAAGTGAAAGTGAGATATGTTTTAAAAGAGGGATATGTTTATCGTAGAAATACAGCAAAAAAGAAAATTGAGAAAGAGATCGAAGGACTGATTAAAGTTCAATCCGTTTTCGTCGTCCTCAACTGTCGTCCATGAACACACCTTTCATTGTTTTCATTGATTTTCTTTCTAGACAATCTGTGGCTCACATGTGAACAATGAGAAACTGTTTCAAGACGGGAAACTGTGTTCTCTGTGTTCTTTGGCACTCCCTCCGCAACATTGGCATTCAAAGTCGCTCTTTGTTCAGCAGCTATTTATCTTGCTGCACCTGTCTGTTTCAGTGGTCCAGCTGCGAGTTTCTGCTTTTGGAGTGTATTTCTGTATTTAACATCAGAGGTCAGAGGAATTACCACAGAGTGCAGTAATTTTTGGGCCCAGACAGTATTGCATCAAATTTTTGCACGAGTGACTTTTTCTTGTGAAATAATTTGGCTGGATTGCTCTGTTCTCAGATGGGGGTGAACAAGGGCGTAACTTTGAGTTGAACATTGGGGGGGTTGAGTGACACAGGCATTGTTTTGTCTTTTTTGTTTATATTTTTTTTTCCTGTGTGCGTGTGTTTACACGTGTGTGTGTTTACACGTGTGTGTGTTTAGGCTATAACGTGTGGATCACTGTGTGTGTTTGTGTGCGGACAAACACTGGGCTGGTTTTGGTTCGGTCCAGCAGGTTTTTAGCAGAAACACGGCCATGTTGGACTCTGATCTTTCTTCTTGTGACCCTCTTTTCAGCATGTAGTATAGGCTACACTCACACACACACACACACACACACACACCCAGGCGCGTTATGCAGGTGTAACATCCAATTGGGTCCGCACCCCGCACTCCGAACCCGGACGAATTATGAAGAACACGCCGCCGTCGGCTTGCCTCAAACACAGTAGATCGTGAGATTTCCAGACCACTATATGAGTGCTATACGACTGTCTGGAGACTTTTTTATTTAAACTTTCTTGTCAAAGCGACCGACGAAGTTGAGCGAGCCGCCGTAAACACCGTCCGGTCCGAGCAGCATCTGCCCCACAGCAGCAGCAGCAGCACCAGCAGCAGCATCTGCCCCGCAGCAGCAGCAGCAGCAGCAGCAGCATCTGCCCCGCAGCAGCATCTGCCCCATCTGCCCCGCAGCAGCAGCAGCAGCATCATCTGCCCCGCAGCAGCATCATCTGCCCCGCAGCAGCAGCAGCAGCAGCATCATAATCTGCCCCGCAGCAGCAGCAGCAGCATCATAATCTGCCCCGCAGCAGCAGCAGCAGCATCATCTGCCCCGCAGCAGCAGCAGCAGCAGCAGCATCATCTGCCCCGCAGCAGCAGCAGCAGCAGCAGCATCATCTGCCCCGCAGCAGCAGCAGCAGCAGCAGGCTGTATTAAATAACAGCTCAGAGACACAGCACAGCAGAGAGCAGGACTAACTTTCATTCATTCAACATTTGACCACGAGTCAAATGACGCAGACCAGTCACTTTTTTTTTTCTTTTACTGCCATTGAGAAAATCTACCACATTGTCGTGTTTATAATACCTAATATTCATTTTAAATAATTATGATATTGTGGCAGGACAGCGCTACGCTCCCCACCGTGAGGGGCAGTGTGGCAAACAACTGGCGAGCAATCCCCTATAAATAGACCCAGTCGGGCTTTTCGCTTCCTCTTTCCTCCTTCCCGGAGCTGGCAGCTGTGTGTGGTAGCGGGGTAGAAGATTGGGTTTCAGAACAAAGCAGTGTGGTGTTACCGGGAGCCGGGCTGTCTCCCTCGGGCCTGTGTGTGCGCTTTCTGTGGCCATCGCTGGTGGAGGCCGGGGCTGCGCTCTTGCCCTCCGTGCATTTACTGCCCTGGGTTTGGCTCTTCCCCTCTGTGTATCTACTCCCCTTGGTTTGGCTCTTCCCCTCTATGTACCTACTCCCCTTGGTTTGGCTCTCTTGGGACTCCAATTGTTTTAATTTGGCGCTCTGATTCGGCTCATATCTGGCACCTTAATCTGTCCCCATTAACTGCGGCCCAAAGCTGTGGCCGTGCAGCCTGGACCAACAAAAAAGATGCCAACGTGCGCCAGGGGAGGGCGTCTGGACCCTCCCTTTGACATAGAGCCGTCCCCTCTAGAGCCTGATTTTAATTAATTTAGAGTGGCAGACATCTAATTGATTACCTGAGTTTATTCCTTTTCCATTTGTCAGTTCTTTCTTTGAATTATTGTTGATTGGGTCTCTGGGTTATATTTGCTTTATGGTTTAGAAACCTTTTTGCTTTTATCTTGATAATTTGTGATTTGGAGTAGTTTCTTTTGAGTTTGGGGTGGCTGACATTTTGGTTATGGTGTGTGTGAGAGTTGCCTTGATTTCATGTTTTTAATGGTGTTCTTTCCTTTGACAGGTGCTGAGGGCCTAGAGCGCAGCGGTTCCCTTGGTGGTGGTTCCTTTTTCACTTTTTGGTTTGCTGTGTCACGGGTGTGGTATAGTTTTGGATCCCTCCCTTTTTTGTGGTGGCTGGTTTAAATTATTGGGTGGGTTGCAACCCACCCATCCCCCCATAAATTACGCCTATGGGTGTGAACACGCTTGCAGTAAACCGTCAGCAACAGCTAAGCTTTGTTGAAGGAGGGATGAGCCACTTTATCTCAAGGAAAGCCGATATTTCATTCATTCATTCTGATGGCATTTTTGACTATTATTAATAATATAAAAGGAGACATTCAGTTTTGCGAACAGCACTGGTCATTATCTTGTGGACGAAATGGAGTTTGTGCATTTTCATTTAGGTGTTTAACTAAAAACACAAAATTTGGATTTAACTGTGGGCCATACACATTACTATCAGAGAAGAATAGTCTTAATATTGTATTGATATTCATGATTCAAGCCACATTAGCAAATTTGTATATTTTTTTGTGTCTTTTGATTGCATTAAATGCCTATGCTTTCTGCTTTCTGCTTTCTGACAGCTGGGTTGAAACTGCCACTGAAGATTATTTTTAGGGACTTTTTGTTGCCACCCAAACTATTTAGCATAACATAAATTTAGACCTTGGTTTCCGCTTCCCTTCTACAAAGAAAATATTTGAAAATGAAATCTTCAAGTACGCAGTAACATTTTGTTTTTGTTTTTTAAAGTTTTTTCTCTTTTTTTTTTTTATCACTTTCAAGGGTCCTTTCCCCCACTTTTTTAAAATGCTCTTTATTGAACACAGTAATACAAGATACATAATGAACACAAGCTGATGTAAATAGCTCATAATCACACAAACTTAATATTCTATTATTACGATGACATAGTACAGAGGAGATAACTGAATAAAGAAATACCTTTTAGGGTATTGTATTGGAGAGACTGGATGTGTATTATCTTGTGTAACCGTGTCAAGGTTTCTGAAAAGGGACATTGCTGTCGAGTTTTAAAATGTGTCCTTTTGGCGAGGAAAACTTTGTTTTTATAGTTGGGGGCGGGGTGAACGCTCCCTTTAAAAATATATCATAACACTCCACACACCTCAAATATGATTTAACTACTTTTTCTAATTTATATTTTCATAAGTTTTTGATACAAAACATGTAGGGTTTCCTTCAATACATTTCGTGTAGTGTGACTGAGATACTTCAATTTTATCTCAAAATATAAAATAGAAAAAGCACTAAAATTCCAAACAATGAGGTGTGTCCTGCATGGACACTACTGAAAAAAAAACTTTTTATAAAAATGTTTGTGAAAAATAAATGATTTACTCATTAATATTGAGTGAATTAACATGACAAAATTTAGTGGTTGTTTTTTTTTATTTTAATTTTTACATGAAGGTATTGGGGAGAAAATAATTTTTATTATTTATACAATAATGATCACTGGGTCCGGAGTGAATGCATGTCAATTATCAAATGCGCGCTGAGCAAGAAGTCAAACTCTTCCATAAGAAATATATATAGAAATATAAATATAGATATTTTTGGTAGTTTTATAGGTTGTTTTGGTTATAACAACCGTCATCTCTCTGACGCACCATGGGCGGAGTCTGTGAGACACAGTTGGCGAGGGTAACTGCGTTTAGCTCGCACCTATGGATGGAGGGACACCGTTTATCTTATTTTTGCTGTAAACGATGGACACCGTGTCTTTCCAGGAGCTGCATCATGCTTTTATTGATGTCGATATTGATCTCGAGCACTGTTGTAGGAGGTATGTCGGCTATATAGCCTTTTCCTTGCCCCTCGCTGTTAGTTTTTTAACATCTCGGCTATATTTAGCTTATGATACACTTATCTCGAGGTATTACGCAGAAAATGGTGTTGGGATCACTTTACGATGCAAGTGATGAACACAAATCAGACAGGTGAAGACAGAAATGGTTTGCAAAGTTGCTAATAAATACGATTTTTTTTCGCGTCCTCGTCGCAGACACAGCAATGTTGCCCTAGTTTAAATGTAGTTGAGTTATTTGCGTCTGTGCTGGGGCAGATATGGAAGAAATGAGTCTACTTTTCATCCTTTACGTGACAATAGCCGATGATTTGTCAGGCGCTAACGCCTGGTTCATGGCTGGAACAAAGGCCACACAGAGTCAGACACCAAAACGTAAATGAGCTGCACAAATTACTGAAGATATATGATAAAAAACGCGAAGCAGAGTAGGATACAGTTGGGCTGTGTAATTTGTGGATTAGTATGAATGAGTGATCTTGCTTCCTGAAGGCACGTGTTCATACAAAGATCCAGCCTCACGCTTCTCTTTGTTTTCCTTACTATGGCTAGCAGAATACAAATGATCCCTAACTCTGAAAGTTGCCCCGCAAAACGAAATGTTTGAAAAGCATCTGAGTTGCATAGCAAACTTATCTTGGTGAAACACCTGCATGAGTTTATAAGACGCCAGAACTCAGCACTATCTTTTTTGACCCAACCACTGAGGGGATGGAAGCCCATTTCTCCATTTCTGCCAATATGAGGGAAATGAAAAACGAACAAACAAAAAGAGACCAAACAGTTCCTCTAAGTCATTATAATAGGACATTTTCAGAAAAAAATAAAATAAAAGAGCATCTCAAAATAATAAAAAGAGCATCTCAAAATAATAAAAAGAACTTCTTAAATAATGACTCAGAATCTCAAAATAATAAAAAGAACTTCTTAAATAATGACTCAGTATCTCAAAATAATAAAAAGAACTTCTTAAATAATGACTCAGTATCTCAAAATAATAAAAAGAACTTCTTAAATAATGACTCAGTATCTCAAAATAATAAAAAAAAGAACTTCTTAAATAATGCATCAGCATCTAAAAATAATAAAAAAATTAATTCTCAAAATAATAAGTTAGCATCTCAAAATAATAAGAATCTCTTAAAAATAATGACGTAGGCCTATCTCTAATTTAAAAAAATTAGGGATGTCCAAATCCGAATCTTAAAGCACGGTATTCAGGGCCAATCAGGGCTTTTTTTTTTTTTTTTTTTAACTGAAATAGGCTTCTTCAGGGGGTTATTATGCTGCCGGTCATTTCAGTTTTTCAGCTTTAGATCAAGAGTGCAACTACACAATTCATGTAACAAATTGTTTTACAAATGTTTGCTTAAAATGCCAAGACTACGCCTAAACGAAGCCTAAGTTTCCACACCATCATGATTTTGCAAAAGCTTCAATTTCGTTGTCTACACTTCACGCCAAGCCAACCTTTTGGATTGAATCCATTTTGGGGATTGTTTTTTTTAAAAGCATAGTATTTCAGCGATTAAAAGAAAGTTTGGACAAGAGGTTGAGACTGACAGAAAAAGATGCTGTGGTTGTACAGCTAAGACAGGTCAGATTCTCAGCTGAGGCCAAGTGTGACTGCTTCCATCCATCAATGTCTTTATGCTTGTGCCCTCTGACTTTGGATCTGATTACCTGATGAAATTTTATGCACCTTAGGTCTCCAAGTAATCGGAGGGAACATAACCGTGGTGCAAGGAGAGACTACAGTCTTACCCTGCAAACTCATCGACTCCACAGAGCACCTCACCCAGATTTCGTGGCAGAGGATGACCAAAGGAAATCCTCAGAATGAGAATTTCTTCATAGTCTTGGACAAAACTGGACCACAGTTTGTCAACGGACGCGATGAAAGATTTAAATTTGTTGGGAATTTTAACGAAAAACATGCATCTATGCAGTTATCTAACGCTACGTTGATGGACGAAGGCATCTACACGTGCATCTTCACCTTGTTTCCCATTGGTAATCGCATGACAGAGATACCTCTAAACTTGCTCGGTATGATATGTTGTATCAAAAATGAATGAGAGGATAACAATTACATTTACCTTCTTGCTTGCATGTTGACTATTTCTTGTATTTATACTCTTTTAGTGCCTCCTGTCACAAGCCTGAAGGGCCATCATCCTACTTTGGGTGACAATGAGGTTGTCCTCGCTACCTGCACGGCTGCTGGTTCCAAGCCTCCCGCAACGGTGAGGTGGCTCACTGGTACCCTGGCAGAAAACGTGAAGCCAACATTCAACTCCTACATGCATGACAATGATACCACTACCACCGTCAGCTCGCTGTTTGGAGTACCCACCAGAGAAATCAACAGCCGTTCGGTCCAGTGTGTCGTCACCAGTGCAGCCAGCTCGAAAGAAGAAACCCTCAGCATCACCATACAGGTCTTGTGTGGGTATCCAAACACTTTCCAGTTTCACATGTAGTTGATCATTGTAGTTCATTTTACTCTTGTTGACTTAAGAATTTCTCAATTATTGAATTGATTTCATTAATTATTTGAAAACCAGGCCCGCGTCAGAAGAAAATGTTGTCATTGTACATTTCTGAAAACCACAAAGTTGCATTTATGCATTTAATATATATCATATAAGTGTCCCTGCAGTGATGTAATATATGAGCAGACATAGTTATATGGAGGAGATGGAGGTGTTTGATTGTTTTACCCCAAGGCGAAACACTTGCCTGGGGCCAACAAACAACAAAAGTGGTCATGTTTTAGCAAGTCATCCCTGTGTTTCCAGCAGCTTGTTAGCAACTTAATGTAGGTTTCTTTTAGCAATCCGTTGCTGTTTTTGCAATGAAAAGCTGTTGTTTACCACTGAGACATCACTGCATTTTCCTGCTGGGATAGTGCCATAAGACATTGCTGTGTTTTTGTCTGGGATTTTGCCACCAAAACAGAGTAGTTTTAGCCAAGACATGATAATTTTTCTATAGACGACAGCTTTGTTGGAACAAAGTTTGGCTACATAATAATGTTTACAGATGTAATGCATCTGTGGTTTGCAGTAAAATGCCAACATTTTGTTGGGGAGTTGGATTGTCAAAACAGTGGTTTTGAAAGACGTTGTTTGCATAAACACCCCAAAGGTGTTCTAAGTTGTGTTGGTTGGAGATGTTCAAACCTGTGCAGTGGGTTAACTTTAATAGGACTCCATTTAATAATTACAATGATAAAAGTTTATATGTGTTAGTGCAACAAGGCTGACAGGAGAGTAGGGCCAGAGTAAGGTGCACGTCAGGACATAAACAGAGAGCTACAGGGCTTGTGCACCTGGCACCTGCTGTGTGACAGGAAGCAGAGTTCTCTCAAGCAGAGAAAAATGCAAAACAAGTCATTTGAGTGCAAAATCCTTCAAAAAACAAAATACAAATTGGAAAAAATAAAATAAATTTCAGTAGGACAACTAAGATAAAGGGCACAGTTAGGCCAGGGAGTGACATAGCAGAAATGCTTCCTCTGGTCACATACAGTAGCACACATTTTTCCAGGGCTCTGCTGCTTGAATTTCTGGCTTTGCGTATTTTGTCTGCTGGCAAACTACCGTCCTTGAGTTTAGATTGGCTTCATCAGTCAATGGAGAAACACGACTTGTAATAATGTTTGCACAGCTGCTCACATTTACAACACATCTGCTTTTAGAAAAGCAAGCAACGGCTCGTTTGAAAAAGTCACTATAGTGCCTTGTAGTTATCACTTCTGCTGAAGTGTGTTTTTATAATGGAAAAGTGACACATACTTAGTTTGTTAAAGTGATGTTAAATTTGATTCTGACTCTCCCTGCTGTTTTTAAATGGCCTTATCAAGCATGTACATGCACAGACTGTATAATGGCTGATAATGTGTTAAAATTATCAAATTAGTCAGCTGCATTTTTTCTGTTGGTTAGATTTCAGATGTGACTCAGACTGCTGGGAACTGTAAACACCAGAGCTCACTCGGAGGGAACCACTAATTGCTGTTTGGAGTTGCTTTGAAATCATTTAGCTGGTCCACACCCAAAACGTTTTCAAACACAGCTAAGGAACTCAGGAAGCTAAGGTTATTTTTAATGAAATTGTAACAGCAATCTTCCATGGATAATCATCCACGCAAT
>NW_024641951.1:0-314 GCF_008729295.1 Plectropomus leopardus
CTTTCTATGTCTAAGCATTGTAAAGACTTTTGAAAGAATGATTTAAGACATTTTAATGCCAATTAAGGCCTCATTTTTAGATGAATTTATGTAATGCCTTTTAAGACTTTTAAAGGATCTTCAGAGACTTTGAAGACATCACGTTTCAAATAGTATTCGGATCAGGTTAATGGGGAGACATCAGTATCTTGTGTTAATTTTTACTGTATGCACACAATTTTCTGTTTCATCTCATTTTTAACCAGATGTAACCAAATATTTTTGAACATACACCCGAAACCAGCAGAATGATTGGTAAAAATGAGACCCATTAG
>NW_024641952.1:0-258 GCF_008729295.1 Plectropomus leopardus
AAGTGTAGGTTGTTCACTCTAATAACACTACTCTAATAACGCAATGGAGGACAGGAGTAGATTTTTTATGACTAATATTGACTTTGAGCTCACTTATTGAGAATGTTTTGTTTGGTTTCAGTAAATATAATGGTATAAAATAATTTTTAAAAAAAATGGTATTAACTTAATCATTGTTATGGCAAAATATCATATCCGCAATAGCAAATGTTATACTTCAAACACTCTTTTATTCCATTTGATGTGTGTGTGTGTGTG
>NW_024641953.1:0-252 GCF_008729295.1 Plectropomus leopardus
CTCCTCTCCTCCTCTCTTCTCTCCTCTCTCCTCCTCTCTCCTCTCCTCCTCTCCTTCTCTCTTCTCTCCTCCTCTCCTTCTCTCTTCTCTCCTCTCTCCTCCTCTCCTCTTCTCTCCTCTCTCTTCGCTCCTTCTCTGTCGTCTCTCCTCCTCCTCCTCCTCCTCCTCCTCCTCTCTCCTCCTCTCCTCCTCTCCTCCTCTCCTTCCTGCAGTGCGCCATCCTCAACGAGAAACTGGACTCCCTCCTCCAGA
>NW_024641954.1:0-200 GCF_008729295.1 Plectropomus leopardus
GAGACAGAGTTAAAACATTTCTATCAGTTGTGTATTTAAAAAAAAAAATAAACCAAAACTTTGTCAGATAATATAAAAACATTTTACTCAAAAACATAAACATTGTTCCTTCTACTAATAATAACAATAGTGACAGAAATAATAACAATGATGATGATGATAATAATCCTGATCATGTTAATAACAATGTTAATGATAAT
>NW_024641955.1:0-583 GCF_008729295.1 Plectropomus leopardus
TAAGTCTAAATTCTTGCTTGTGTTGTACGTCGCTTTGGATAAAAGCGTCGTACAACACAAGCAAGAATTTAGACTTAAGGAAAAAACCCTTAGTAAGTGCAAAAAGTGCTTCAGGTGTGATTGGTCACAGGTATTGCCGTCTAGTGGCAGAAGAAGTGCCGCACAGGTTTTTTTTGGAAACCAAAGTAATAACCAGTAGCCATCTCAGCATCTGAGATTCAACATCTCAGTATCACTACTTACGATGACAGCCAACATACAACATCACACAACTTTGTCAGTGCATGATAATCATTAGGTGCTGGGTTTTAGACCTTCTGACTTAATCTACCCCAAAGGGCAAAGCGGAGAAGAGTCAGGTTAAGTGGCGAGGTGTTCTCGGAACAAATGAGTTTTCAATTGTCTCTTTAAAGTAGAAAGGGACTCAGCAGATCGCACAGAGTTTGGAAGTTTGTTCCACCATTTGGGAACAACAGAAGAGAAGAGTCTGGCTGGAGATTTAGAGCCGTGCTGGGCTGGAAGCACCGGGCGTCTTTCGCATGCAGAGCGTAGTGGGCGAGAAGGAGAGTATACCTGGAATCCC
>NW_024641956.1:0-413 GCF_008729295.1 Plectropomus leopardus
TTTAGTCAACAAAAATTCAACCTTTTAGTCAAAGTGTTTTTTTTTTTATTTAAACTAAATCTAGTCAGGCCACTACAGGTCCCAGAAATTGTAATAACTGAGCCTCCTGCCTGTCAGACGCTGTGCAGGGAACAGATTTATATAACTGAGCCTCCTGCCTGTCAGACGCTGTGCAGGGAACAGATTTATATAACTGAGCCTCCTGCCTGTCAGACGCTGTGCAGGGAACAGATTTATATAACTGAGCCTCCTGCCTGTCAGACGCTGTGCAGGGAACAGATTTATATAACTCAGCCTCCTGCCTGTCAGACGCTGTGCAGGGAACAGATTTATATAACTGAGCCTCCTGCCTGTCAGACGCTGTGTAGGGAACAGATTTATATAACTCAGCCTCCTGCCTGTCAGACGCTGTG
>NW_024641957.1:0-672 GCF_008729295.1 Plectropomus leopardus
TGTGTGTGTGTGTGTGTGTGTGTGTGTGTTTGTGTGTGTGTGTTGGAGGCTGGCGCTGCTCTTGTTATTTTTGGTCAAATCGCTCAACATCAGGATCACAGTGTGGTATTTTTGGAAAACATTGTCAGTACTTTGAACAAACTCCACTTCAGATCTTGGGCATGAAAGTACATTTACCCAGGTCCTGTACTTTGAGGTTTTTATACTCTTAAGCTTATTTAATTTGAGGTTTTTATACTTTTACATCAGTAAAGGTAGCAATACCACGTAATAAAAATACTAGATTGATCTGAGTTTAACTCCTGCATTCAACATTTTACTTAAAAGCACATTTATGATTGATTATATTTTGTATTCATATCTGGATCTGTGAAGTAACTAAAGCTGTCAGATTAATGAAGTGCAATAAAAAGTACAAGTACAAGTACCAAAAAGTTATACTTAAGGGCAGTACTCAAAGCAATGCAAGTGGATTAAACTTTATCACATTATATTCTGCGATTGGGACACTTAACTAAAATGTTAAGGATATTTTATCAATATTTTAGGATGTTTTACATATATCAGTATGGATATTTTACAAATTTACTTCTTACACTTTACTATTTATTTTATTTTTTAGATATATTTTACTAATATTTTTCTGATGTTTTACAAATATTTTCAGGGGAT
>NW_024641958.1:0-254 GCF_008729295.1 Plectropomus leopardus
TGCACTCACATATGTGCTGTGTTTCCATTCTAATATCAAGAGGGACTAAATATTTACATATTTGATTTGCTGCTTTAATATGCAACACTTCATGTAAAGGCTCAGTTTATCCAGTTAACATTTTTTAGACACGCAGCTACCTGATTGGGAGAAGGCAGTCTGAGGTGCTACAGGAGGTGTTATTGCATCATATAATTCTTCAGAAGTTGAGCGGATCATCGGGAAGTCGTCACGACCTAGAAATCCCTGGCCGT
>NW_024641959.1:0-303 GCF_008729295.1 Plectropomus leopardus
CGGTGTTTTCCCAAACAAGTGGTCACCAAATCTCCACTGAGGGTCTCGAGACCTTCTTGATTGTAACGGGTGTTACAAAGAACTTTTTTTTTTTTTAAATATACATTCATCTTCTGTGAATGCAGAAAAACAATCACAAATTTGTTATTTATAACTCTGTTAAGAGGCACTGTTGCATCTTAACCCTTTGAAATCTCAGCAAATTGGCTTAGTTTCTTTCAAAAACATGAAAAGATGGCAAGAGCAAATTAACTAGAATTACCCAAAAATTATCAGGAAATAATTAAATATTACAAGAAAAAA
>NW_024641960.1:0-258 GCF_008729295.1 Plectropomus leopardus
CTGGATTGACCTCAGATTTCTTGTGCTGCGTTCAGAGACATTTCACAGCATTTAAACTTTTGAAAATGTGAAAAATTTTTTTTTTTTTCCTTTTTTCCCAAAAACATCAGAAAAAAAAGGCAATAAGCAACTTGGCATGAAATGTCCAGCAAATTGCAAATAAAAAAAATAAAAAATATAAAAGGTAACAAAAAAGACCTTGAAATTACTTAAAATACATATAAAGAATCAAGACAAAATTATCAAATAACTCAGGAA
>NW_024641961.1:0-5948 GCF_008729295.1 Plectropomus leopardus
TATTATTATCATTATGGCAGGTGCGGTTGCTGCTAGTGTTTTGAACATCCATGCTTCTTGAAAGTTTTGCACTAATCTGTAACGGAAACCCGCCCAGTATCATCTTTGTCAAATAAACGTGAGACGCAGGTGAGTAAGTTCAGATTTCTATGATTTTTAAGCGATTTAAAGCTCAGACGGAGCGATCAGCTGATCATCAGAACAGGAGACGCCGAGACGCTCGGAAACAGTCAGCTGTGTGTGCAGACACAACGTCAGCGTCAGAAAAAGTTCCTCCTCTCTTCCTCCACAGAACGCTCCGCTGTCTTCTTCTTTTTCAGTCTAAATCCAGTAAAACTGTTCCTGAGAGCCGATCAATGCTCCTACGCTTCTGTTCTACAGCTAATCAATGAAACTGCACTAATTCTACTGTTATCTGCTCTCTTCATCGGCCTCCTCCTCCTTATCTCCCCATGTCTCCTCCTCACTCCCTCCTCCTCCTCCGTCCTCCTTCACCTCTTCCTCCTTTTCCCGATCTCAGTGTCTCATCCTCCTGCTGCAGGTGATGGACAGAATAATGTGAACACACAAAAAAAGACTTTACCTCTGAAGTAACTAACTCCGCAACAACATGCTGAATCAGCATTAACCCTTTACAATCACTACAATGTTGTTGTTGTCAAATAATTGTTTTCAAAAACATCAAGAAATTTTCCAAAAACTAAGAAAAAAAAAGATTGTAACAAGTTACAAAAATACCTGAAATGAAAGCACAAAAAACTCAAAAGTAAACAAAAAAACTTTTAAAAAAGTGCTGAAAATGAGAAAAATAATTCTTTAATATAATTTTAAATACACTTTCCTGGACAAAAAAAAACCCAAAACAAAGATTTTAAATTTATAATTATAAGAATTTTAGTTTTCTGCCAAAAGTGCTGACAATGAAAGAAAAAATAATATTATTTATACATTTTATGTTTATTTTCTTTTCCTTTAACATAATTTTAAATACAAAATTATTATCATTTTAAATATACCATTATGGACAAAAAAGAAAAAAAACTGAAAATATGCAAAATAAAAAGATGTTAAGAAAGAGGTTTAAAAAAACTGGTAATATTAACGATGGTAATCGAGGTGTACGCCTACATCAGGAGCGACACTCCTCATCACTCCACATCCGTCTGATGTTAAATCTTTTCTGACCGCAGAATGTGCTCAGAGGCGGTTTGCCAGGCCCAATGAAGGCTAAATAAAAGCCTCCTCATTCGTCCCGTCTGCTGTTCAGTCCACCAAATCTGTCAGCTTTCTTAATCACGACCTGTCGCTGAGGAGTCCATTTGTCAGCAGTGAGCCTCATAAACCTGCGGCCCTCGCTGCCATCGCCGCCGCCGCCGCCTCCGTGCCCAAGAGCAACAGTCTGGACCTCCGCGAGACCAGAGAACCTCGTCACCATCTGAAACTGTGTTTTCAGCGCGCGGCGAGCCGGCTCATAAATCAGAGGGTGAGAATCGTTCAGAGGGACGGATAATATTTAGATAACCGACCCCGATTCACCTCAGAGTCAACAGTCTGAAGGCAGAACGCTTTCTCACACAGCGAGGAGGAGCAGCCGAGCGCCACGAACCAGTACCACCACCCGCAGGTCCGCCCGACTGTACCGCCACCAGCGGGACTCACTGACCTGATCCCTCCGGTCCCTCTGACCTCCATCCTGTGAACCAACCGAAGACGAACTCTACAAACAGCACAGTTCAACTTCTCATTCAGCTCAAAGCAAACGTCTCCGCTTCTGTTCCTGAGATACGATTCTGATTAACGGCCAGAAAAGACGTCACGCTATGATGTCACAGTGACGCTGACCTCTGACATTTTGGATAGAGAAGGTCATGACATTATGTTATCCTATAACACATATGTGTAAAAAATGTCATGATTAGAGTGACTCAGTGTTGACATTTGTGCCAAATTTGGAAAAAAAAACAAAAAACTCAAAGTCCAAGTGACCTTGACCGTTGACCTTGACCGTTGATCACCAAATTAAAAACAGTTCGTTGTTGAGTCCAATTGGACGTTTGTGCCAAATCAGAAGGAAATCCCTCAAGGTGATCTCGAAATATAATGTTAAAAAGAAACGGTCAAAGTGACCTTACGTACCACATTTTAATCAATTCATCCTTGACTCAGAGTTGGTGTTTGTGCCAAATTTGAAGAAATTCACTCCGGCTGTTCTTGAGATATCGTGTTCACAAGTGCAGGACAGACAAAGTCACGGACAATTGGATGCTGGGACGGATGGACGGACAGACAACCCAAAAACACAACAGCCTTATGAAAATGGAAATAAGAACTCTGCTGGGAATCAGTAGATTTAACGCATCATTTTTAAAAAAATACCACTGCTGTTACCTTCACCAAACCGGGCCAATAAAACCTGAAACAGTAAACTGGTCAAACCGGACGCTTTGTTCTTTCCATAAACAGCAATCAGTCTGCGATCAGAGCCAAAGTCAGGTGTCTAAAATATCCTCACTTTCCGTACATTCATGACTTTCAGGGTCTAAAAACCTTAATCTGGGTCAGGAGCGATAAAGACGATGTTTAAATAAAAAGGTTGGACAGTAGATGCCAAAACCGAGAGAATATTTAAGAGACGAAGAGAATTAATGGAGCAAAAGATTATCCAAGCTTTAGTCCACGTTTACAAATGAAGAGACTTTTTTGAACACGTCTCTCTGATCGATTGGTCATTTTATTGATGAATGATGAAGATAACAAACCGAGCTGATGAAAAAAACGGTTTCAGAGCTCTGACATGAGGAGAACATGTAAAAGTGTTCGTACTGCAGCTCACCACAGCACGTAAAACCACATCTACACACACACACACACACACACACACACACACACACACACACACACACACACACACTGTTATTCTAACACGAAGGTCCTGATGGAAAACCCCAGTCTTTGTTCTTGGACCTCCTGCGGTTACCATGCCTACAGGCTGATGTCACACAGGGAGGAGAAATGAACTGAGTTAACCCGACTCACCGAGTGGGTTTAACCAAACAGCGCCGTGCTGCTGGTTTATGATGGACGCACTTTGACTTTCAAGTCACATGATCTCCGGGGGTCAGAAAGACGTTTATTTTAAACTCCAGAACAGAATCTCTAGTCTACAGACGCCGCGAGGTGACATGGATGAAGTTTTTTAGAAAGTGCATGCACGATTTAAGAAGTCGCTCACATGCTGGAGTTGTGCTCGTGTCTCCTACCCGACAGCACTTTGCACCATTCTTTAGTAAACGGCATGCACACTTTAGTAAGTCGCATACACACTTTAAGCAGACGCACACGTGCTTTAGTCAGTCTTAAATCGCGTGCACGCTCAGTGAGTTGCACCCGTGCATGCAGTCAAAAATCACACATATGGTTTACGAAGTTACGAAGTACAAGCACTTCTGTGAGTCATAAACTGCACCCAAGTCGTTTGCACACTTAAGTGGGATGCATGCACGCCTGAGTGAGTTGCACAAGTGCTTAATGAGTCATTAAATTCACACACGCTTTAGTAAGTCGCAATCTCGCTTTTGTAAGTCACAGGAGCAACTGAGTCGTAAATCGCACACACTCTTAAGTAAGTTAGTCACACGCAGTCAAATTGTGCCCATGCTTTGGTAAACTGCACAAGCACTTTAGAGAGTCATAAACTGCAGTCACACTTCGTAAGTCATTTGCACACTTTATTACGTTGCATGCACGCTTAAGTAAATCGCAAGCACACTTAAGTAAGTTGCACGTGCACTTTAGTGAGTTGTAAATTGCAGACATGCTTTAGTAACTCACACACACTTTAGTGTGCTGCAGGTACACTTTGGTAAATCGCACAAGCAATTTAGTTGCAAAAGCAAATTGCACCTACTCCTTAGTAATGCACATGCATCCTTATGTAAATCACACGCTGCACTGCTCCATATTCATGCAGTGCTGCACTTTTAACTACCCTTTGACACAAACTGCATTTAGCTGCACTGTCGTGCCCACACTCGTGACCGCTCGGTCTTGTTGTTCAGCCAGCAGCGGCACGACCGTAAACGTCCTACGTCATCCCCTGACGCCAGCGGCTTCGTCGTCATGAGGAGCAGGTTGCCAGATACGTTAGAATCAGGTTAAAATGAATTAACGTTACACGATTTATGCCATAAATACTGAGAGCAGCATCATTTGTCACAGAGCTTATCGGTACGTAAGTACTGACCCAATCAGGTACAAATCAATACCGGCTCTCAGGATCCATCCCCAGCTCTGTATCCATGAGCTCTTCGGACCCCTCAGATTGTAAACCCTCTGACCTGCTGCTTTATATCAGTGCGGTCGTCGCTGCTTTTATTCAGAAATTCCATCGATAAAAACTCAAAACGCCTCACTGCAATCAAAGCAACAGGAAACTAAAACATGTAATTTGACGTAAAAACCTTCAGTGATTATGTAATCAAAGTGATGATGTCAGTGACCCTTTAATAAAACCCAAAATGCAGACAGTTGGACAAACATTAAATCATGACATCAGCCAAGAAAACATTACAGAGCCTTTACTGGACGCTGTGACCACAAACCACCGAAAACACAGAGTCGATGGGGACTCCGCAGGGACTACAGCCCGAATACGATGATGGACGTTCGGACAAACACAAGAGGACAAGAAAAGACGGACAACAGTGATTCAGCTACGAGAAACAGACAAAGAAAATAGGTCTTATGATGTAAAAAGCCAAGATACCAACAGGCGTTTTGGAACTTTCTGAATCCTCTCGAGTCCCATCAACATCCAACACTAACAAAATATTTTGCCTCAAACTGTGCAGCTCGAGATTTGCTCTGAAGTTCTGACGTTTGAGGCTGTTTTCCCCGACTCTGCGCTGACAGCTCACCCCGTCTGCCCAAAAGAAAACTCCCGTAAAAAAAAACTCACAGGACGAGTTGAGAGCTTTGACTTCAGGAAGATTCTCCTGTTTTTACTGCACATTCTTTTCAATCAGGACGTTCGAGGTTTCAGACCCGCAGGTCACCGATTCGAACTCTTTCCCTCAACAAGTACCATCACACACAAGAAGGAGTAGTTACTGTAATGTCACTCAGCTGCTGGAAAGTAAGTCCGAGGCTCTGGTGCTTCGTCGGGGCGCAGAATTTAAACATTAGGTGACTTTCTTTCAACTCAGAGTAAAAATATTCTGCTTCTTACCGTCTCATGGCTGCAGTTACTGTCAGATTTTACAGATTTTGTCTTATCCTAGTTATAAAGACATTGTTTCGCAGTCAACTTAAAGGTCGAGTGATGGTAAGATGGTGAGATTTAGAGAACCACTAAATCAGTTTACTTTGTTCAGGAGGTTTTTACAGGGAGCTGAATTATCCGCAGAGGTCTCCTCCTCCCCTAAACAAACGAACCAGGTGATTTTAACCAGCAAAACACTGAATAAAGAAGATTATTTTACCCTGAAAACTGGTTATAATTAAGTTTAAAGCCATCAACATTTCCAACACTTCAAGACTTAAAATGTCTTGTTTTGTCCAAAATCCGGGCGGATTACTGAACAGGCCTAACAGGCACACACCTGGGGGCCCAAAGTGTCACAGAAAGACCCAAAACGACCACGAATGAAACCTTAAAGACCCAAATGACTACAAAAAGCACAAAATGACCAAACAAGACACAAAACAATCAGCAGTGATACAAAATGACTACAAAAGCAACACAAAAATGACTACAAAAGACAAGATTACTTCAAAGACACAAAATTACCTGAAAAAGAAAAATAATAAAAAAGAAACAAAATCACAGGAGACATTACCTCAAAGAGACATACAATTACCTTAAAAAGACCCAAAAGACTATAAAAAAACCCACAAAATAACCACAACAGATACAAAATGACTACAAAGCCACACAAAACTACTAAAAA
>NW_024641962.1:0-531 GCF_008729295.1 Plectropomus leopardus
GTGTGTGTGTGTGTGTGTGTGTGACTCACACGTCCAGCATGTGACAGAAAGCCGCCACCTCCTCGTCTCTTTCCTCGGACACCTGAAAGAGTTCGTATCCGAAGCCGTTCATCCGGGAGCCCAGAGACACCTGTGACATCACACACAGCCACCCAATCAGAGCACTCATCAGAGAGACAGCATAAGGCAGGTAGCTGGTTGTCACGGTGACCAGGTGAAGGGGCGGGGTCTTACCGGGTCGGCAGACACTCGCCGCTGGTTCTTGTTGCTCTTGGGGACGGGGACGTAGGTGCGGGGGGGCACCTGAGGGGGAAGGGTCTTACTGCGAGCCACAGGTTTCCCAGATTGGTCTCCGTTGGCCCTGCGGCCCCGGGGCCCTTGCCGGCCCCCGTTGAGGCGGGACAGCGAGTCATTGATGTTGTCGTAATTGAGCTCCGCTGAGGTCACTTTGGGCAGGTCCACGTCCGGCGTGAACAGGTTCACATCGCGGGGCCCCGCAGGCCCTCGGGGGGGCAGGAAGGGGTTCTCTGA
>NW_024641964.1:0-213 GCF_008729295.1 Plectropomus leopardus
ATTTACGTCACTGATGTAGACAAACAGCAGCAGAAACATCAGTGACTCTGATTATTTCGGGTCTGTTAATAGCAGCTTCTGATCCTTTGTTTTCATATTTTGGTGTGGGCGGGGCTACATTTTGGTTTAGATTGTGACAGAAAAGATGGTTAAATACTCACACATAATGACATGATTGATGTTTAAAACACACCAGCTTTTCTGTGAGATCAC
>NW_024641966.1:0-397 GCF_008729295.1 Plectropomus leopardus
TTGGCATCTGGAGGAAATACATGCTATTTCCACTAGGTGACCTGTCACAGTCAATGTAGCTGCTGATCACTGACATATCCCAGACTGTCAGCAGCTACACTCACACACTGACAGATCCCAGACTTACAGCAGCTACACTCACACACTGAGCATGGATATGGAACCAGATCAAGGCCAAAAGGTTTGTTAATTTGAAAAAATATATATTCAAAAATAAATAAATCTGAAACTTAAAGTTCAATTTTTGATCTTGAATTATGAAACAAAAAAAAAATCAAAACCATTTAAAAAAAAATTTTTTAAATCTAGCATGTAGTATATTGAAAAATAATGTAATTTTTTTTGTGGACTTTTTGATTTATGTTTTGTTTTCATCTAAAAATATAATGACAAAAAC
>NW_024641967.1:0-442 GCF_008729295.1 Plectropomus leopardus
ATTTGAAATTTTGAGACTTTTCACCTCTGCTGCTCTGACTAACTCTCTGCGGTGTACCAGGGGCACGGAACTAGGCCCGTGCGGAGTTCCACCGGCATGAAACGATGCTCAAGAGTGGGTACACAGGAGCGAGATGGGCGCCAGGTAATGGAGCTCCCGGGCTATCCGGAGAGTGGCCCGTGGGCCATCTGGGGGGGGCAAGTACACAGAGGTGAAAAGTCTCAAAATTTCAAATCCAAACGCAGTTCCAAAACGTACCAAAGTTAATACAGTTTCAAGTTTGGTGCACGTCTCAAAATTTCAAATGCAAAAGCATAATATTGCGCACCGACAAAACAAACAACACACAGGACCTGCACTCCCACTATCTACATTCCCCTACGCACTATGACTCAATGAATAAAGAGCTTCTTGACGAGCTGCTGACCCTGTGTTTAGAAAA
>NW_024641968.1:0-228 GCF_008729295.1 Plectropomus leopardus
TCAGCAGCTACATTGACTGTGACAGGTCACCTAGTGGAAATAGCATGTATTTCCTCCATATGCCAAATATGGTCAAAAAGACCTCATCAGGTGGAAAATAGTCAAAATGACAAATGCAAAGTCAAAAGTCCAGAATGACACCCAGAAATAACAGCCTCTAAGGGGTAATAAACATTTAGAAAATTGATTATTGACATTTTTTAATCAATACAGAGTCGTGCAAATCCT
>NW_024641969.1:0-403 GCF_008729295.1 Plectropomus leopardus
ATCCCAGACTGTCAGCAGCTACACACACACACTGACAGATCCCAGACTGTCAGCAGCTACACTCACACACTGACAGATCCCAGACTGTCAGCAGCTACACTCACACACTGACATATCCCAGACTGTGATGATAAAAAAAATCTATTTAGCATAATATATATTGAAAATACTAAAAAAATATATATTGTTTTTATCTAAAAACATATTGGCATCACGACATAAACATGACATTTAAAGGGTTAAAACGATGAATGTTTGATATTTCATATATTTATGGTTAGGACTGATGTTGGTTAAAAGTAAATTCAGTCAAAGTAGAAAATCATATTAACTTATAACATTTTTTACAGCTTGATTTTTAAAAAGCACATTTTGTGTGTAGAGCGATGCGAGTGTGTGTGAT
>NW_024641970.1:0-522 GCF_008729295.1 Plectropomus leopardus
AGCTACACTCACACACTGACATATCCCAGACTGTGATGATAAAAAAAATCTATTTAGCATAATATATATTGAAAATACTAAAAAAATATATATTGTTTTTATCTAAAAACATATTGGCATCACGACATAAACATGACATTTAAAGGGTTAAAACGATGAATGTTTGATATTTCATATATTTATGGTTAGGACTGATGTTGGTTAAAAGTAAACTCAGTCAAAGTAAAAAATCATATTAACTTATAACATTTTTTACAGCTTGATTTTAAAAAGCACATTTTGTGTGTAGAGCGATGCGAGTGTGTGTGATATTAAAACGGGCACTTAAAGGGTTAATAATAATTTCATGTTGTGTTGATTTGAGAAGTTTTAGAGTTGTGGCGTTTGTGACGCGGCTGTGAGTGTTTGAACCAACTTTCTGTGACCTTGTCTGACCTTGACGGGAAAGTATTGTCAGCATCACACTGGAAGTCCTTTTATGGCTGTACCTCACATTGCCATGACAACAGCCGGAACCCCAGC
>NW_024641971.1:0-620 GCF_008729295.1 Plectropomus leopardus
GTCAGCAGCTACACTCACACACTGACATATCGCAGACTGTCAGCAGCAAAAATAATATGTACATAAAATGTAGTATATTGAAAATATATATATTTTTAAATTAATGGATTTTTTTTTCATCTCATGACAAAAACCTGGCATTTAAAGGGTTGAAATTCTGAAAATTAATGAATATTTTTTTATTTATGATGAGGACTGATGTTGGTTAAAATACCACTCAATGACAGTACAAAATCATATCTATGTATAATATTTTTTATAGCTTGATTTTGAAAAGTACGTTTTGTTTGCATGGAGCAAAAACTCAAAGTTGTGACTTTAAATGTTAGTTAATATTGGCCTGTCTGGGCCTCTGTAGTCCTGACCTGCTTTTATTCTGCAGATGAGCTCGACGAGTTTTTGTCCAACAACAACAGAACAATTCTGCAAAACATCTCTGAGGAGCTCCGAGCACACCTGCCGCCCGACGCCATGCTCCCCTCTGAGACCACCGCCCACGCCAAGGTACTGCAATACTACTGCAATACTACTGTATACTCTAAGGTACTGTAGTACTGTAAAATTTCACTAAACAGGTACTACCCCTCTGAGAGGACATTGATAAGGATGATAATGTTATC
>NW_024641972.1:0-4713 GCF_008729295.1 Plectropomus leopardus
TGTAGAGAGAAGCGAGGCTGACACCCCTCATTCCCCGCCAAAAAAAAAAGTAAAAATCAGTTGTGTGGGAACATGATGCAAATCCCCAAAACAAACAGGGCGTTGTCCTAAATGATAGATTTCCAGTTTGCAAAATATGTGGACGCAAAGTGGCTCCATCCCTCAGTGCAGATCAAGATATTCAGAATGTCCTGTTTTTAACTTTAAAAAATTTAAAATTTTCAATCATAACATAAGCTGTCCACCCGGTAACCTCTGAATTACACACACACACTCTGACCTGCATGTGACCCCATAAACAAACACACAGTGAGTGAGGATGAGGTAAACTTTGGAAACCTGAGCAAATTGGCTTGATTTCTCTCCAAAACGTGGGAAGATGTTGACGAGCAACTACAGAAAAATTTTTAAAAACTTACAAAAAAATTACCCGAAAATAAAAAAAATTATCTCAAGAAAGTGATAAAAACATTTTTTTTCTTTACCATAATTTTAAATACACACTTAGATACATAGAATTATAAATATATTTTTTCTTTTTATCTTCACAACCCCTCATGACTAAGTGACTGGAGGTCTGGAGATTTTAGCTGCACTGATCAGCAGCTATTTGTGGTGTGTGTGTGTGTGTGTGTGTGTGTGTGTGTGTGTGTGTGTGTGTGTGTGTGTGTGTGTGTGTGTGTGTGTGTGTGTGTTAATGACTGCTGGTCAAACAGCTAATGTGATACGAGACGCTTGCTGAGAGATGAAGGTGGAGTGTGGAGACAGATAACACACGTCTGAGCTCTGGGTGTGTTTTTTGTGTTGTGTTCCTTTTCTTTATCATCTTCCAAATCTGTTGCTTTTAAAATCTCCTCAGTATATAATTAGAAAGCAGGTCTGAAGGATTTAAAGGTGACAACATGTCTGCAGCAGGGTATCCTCCTTTTGTGTCACTGTTGATTTCGCCAGTGTGTGTATTTGTGTGTGTTTGTGTGTGTTTCAGAGAGACAGCTATGTAACGTTATGTGTCGTGCCGCAGGGGCTGCTACTGCTGTGGGAACCACGACTAATCTAATAAGAAATAGTTCTTAGTCAGCACACACACACACACACACACACACACACACACACACACACACAGTACAGTGTTCTCATGCTGGAGGGGATCCACCCACACATGTAGTCATGCTGTGACTACATGTCCCGCTGTGCCTTTATTTAGACACAAATAACTGTATTGAGACATTTCTGTTACTCGGTTTCCAGCTTTGTGGTTACAAAATGTCCTTAAGGACACGAAACACACACATGCACACATTAAGCTCCAGTTATGGGCCATTACTTTTTTTAATGTACCCCTTTTTTTTCATTAACATTTATTGAACTTTTTTCCACTTAAACTATGGCACCTATGGTCTTAAATAAATAAATTAAATAATAAAAATAATAATAAATGACACAAAAAAAACATAAGCAATGCTAAGAAAAAAACAAGTGGTTCATGCACCAGATGCTACATGAATAAGGTCAGGGGTGAGTCATTTTCCTCCCTGCTGAGGTCAGGATGAAGGTACCTTTTACATCAGGTCAGCACTGATTTCAGGCCACGAGGATCATAATGCGGCTGCTGCCTAACGGCGCACTCTGTTTGCACTGGGAGGTCACACGTCAGAATTTGGTTTGATGAAGGGCATGAAGCTCAGAACGTCACCTTGGTGGGAATACAATTAAATAACTATGGGAGCAAAGTCCAGTGTGCAGACTCCTTTTTTATCGTATGTCCAACCATTAGTGTTTAACCAAGCGGCAACCTCAGAGGCCGAACACATTTCAAGCTTTTTGTTTGTCGAATGGCCACTTGAGGCTCCAAAACAGAGTCAATCCCCAATGACCTCCATGTTAAAATGCCCAACTTTACAGCAGAAATACACGTTGACAGCCTGGAACCAAAGGTTTCGGTCTCTATAGCTAATTTTAACATTCATGATAACTTTAAAAGCTGGTCATTTTTTAAAACTGACGCATATTTAGGCTAAGGGCCACTTGAGTGATAAGCTGTCCACCAAAAATGTCCTAGTCATATCCACCCCCCACTCTTCAGCAGCTCCAACCTTTTTCGCCAAATATTTTCACTTCTGGCTCCAAAAAACAAGATGATGGCAACCAAAATGCCGAACTCACGGTTTCAAATCGTCAGTGTACAAACCAGTGGTTGACGTCACAGTATCGGCATCCATTGGTTACTCAGTCTGTGTGTTTTTTGTCTTTTGTTAACTGTCAGTAAGTAAATTTCCAGTCAGAGATTTCGACTGTATCTCAGATCTTACTTCTGTTGTTAAACTGTGTCATGTTTGAAGGAAATCCTCAGGCCCCTAATGATCGTCTATATATCAGTTAATCACCCTGTGTTGTGTAGAGTTTAGGAGGAAGGCTCCACAGACCTCCACAGTAAATACAGAATCCAGAAAACAGAGAAAACTCTTGAATGAATTTTTAAAAGGGGTCTGCATTTATTACAACAAAACCATTTCAAAACATCGATTTACCACGGCTCAGTATTTAACAAAAACACGCATTTTTGCTAAAACCTTCCGACTTAAAACACGAAACCCTTTAACTGCAATTCATCAAGTGTTTTTCCCTTTTTTTCGGATTTCATGCAAGTAAAACAAAGTTTCTTTACAAATTTGACGCTAACACAGGGTGATTAATAGATATAGAAATGATCGTTTTGTGGATGAATTAATTGTTTTAAGCACAGTTCAGTTCTGGAGGTGAGTGCCGCCTCTTTAAAGAGATCTATAAATGCTGCAGCGAGGATGATAATTTGTCACGTGTTGCTTCACATAATTAAAGGGAAACAAATGTCAGGCAGCTGAGCTGCGGGCCGTGACCACACAGTTCTGATAAATTACCTCTAAAGACGGCGGCTTATCCTGCTGTAAGTGACACTGGTGTTAGATTGCAAAGTGACAGTCAGCTGCCATAACCTCACATTTTCTGTGTGTGTGTGTGTGTGTGTGTGTATGTGGCCGCTGAGCTGGAGTGATTATGGGGTTTTAGCTGTCTGTCTGTGGCTGCGCTGCTGACACAATTTGCCTACCATGTGATTTTTCCATTTTGGAGGGTGCGATATCGCTCTGTGGTCACAGAGAGCGTCTCTAATGTGTTGAATTTGGCATCCACACGTCATTAAAATGAAAAGGAAAAGCATAGATGTGGAAGAAGCTGAACTAATTATTAGTACCCATTATTGTGTTGTAATGGTGTATAAATACTAACTGGTATTTTTATGGTGATGTTGTTTGTTGGCCTGTTCACCACTTTGGTTCACACTGAAATGTCTTTCTTTCGGGTTGTCTATGCGTCCGTCTCATTCTCGAAAATGTGATATCTCAAGAACACCTTGAGGGAATTTCTTTGAATTTGGCACATACGTCCACTTGGACTCCAAGACGAACTTATAAGACTTTGGTCGTCAAAGGTCACAGTGACCGCACACAACAAGTTTTTATATCAATCAATCAACCAATCCAAATTTATTTGTTTAGCACTTTTCATACAAAATTAATGCAGCACAAAGTGCTTTAGATACAAACAGAAAAATAAAACAAAAAAATTACAGTTACAGAGGGTAGAGAATGTGTCATAAAGAAGGATTCAGAAAAAAACAACAAAAAACAGGTACAGACAAACTGAGGAAATACTATCTTAAATTCCTCAATAAATTAAATTAAATAATAATATCCACGCTTAAGAAGTCATACACAAATTATGGCAAAATTTGACACAAATGTGTAATAGGATAAAATGACAAAATCATGGCATTTGTATCCACTTTAGGTCAACTTTATTGTGACATTGTGATATTTTCTGGCACTTTTTTGACGTCATAACTCAGCAACAGGAGGGGAGACATTTGGTCAGATGCAGAATTGGTGACAGTAATCTTAAATGTGTAGATCTTCTGTGCTGTGGGGGAAGACATCTTGGAAGCATCTACACTTTAGAAATTGTAGCTTCTTTGCAGCAACATCCATATTTAAGGCGTTGTCATGGCTACATGTGAGTGTGGACAGACATTTGTTGTGTCCAGAACATTTATCTTAATGTTAGTCATCCTGGTCTGGCACCAGCAATAGTTTTCTTTGTCTTTTTTTTTTTGCAAAATGTTTGCAGTCTATTTAATGGATTGTTATAAAATTTGTTGCAGACATTCATGGTCCCCTGAGGACGAAGTGTAACAACCTTTTGATTGTCTTCTAATTACATTCCCATCAGCCTCAGCTTTGCTTCGTATTAAATACTAATTAATATGGTGACCTGAGGGTCAAAATATTACAACATTTCAGAGAACACTTCAACTTTTCCCAAGCAGAACATTTCAGAAAACAAAACAACAATAACAAGTTTGGTAAAGTGTAGGCAGACGGAAAAAAGGGAAACTGGTTTTGGTTTTTCACTTTCTCAAGAATCATCTGAAAATTGAAAATTTAATCACTCAGTAACACTTTGAGCTGTTTAAAGTTCCCTCTGAATAAGTCTGTCACCTTGACTCATAAATTCCCCATTTTCTTACGAGAGTCATCAGATCACTCGATCAAATCGCCAAAATCAACACAACTTATTGTCTACTTATTTTCAAGCTTCATGGTCACTTATTTATCACTTTGTTTTGTATAAAACCCTTTGGGGAAAGTTAATCTCTCTTAAATTACCGACTGATTTTTC
>NW_024641973.1:0-204 GCF_008729295.1 Plectropomus leopardus
TCAGCAGCTACATTGACTGTGACAGGTCACCTAGTGGAAATAGCATGTATTTCCTCCATATGCCAAATATGGTCAAAATGACCTCATCAGGTGGAAAATAGTCAAAATGACAAATTCAGAGTCAAAAGCCCAGAATGACACCCAGAAATAATACAAGTCCTGTTTTTCTGCTCTGATGGCTGTGGGATCAAAAATGCTCCATTG
>NW_024641974.1:0-222 GCF_008729295.1 Plectropomus leopardus
AAAACATACATCATGAACTGATTTACTTGAAATTAATTTTCATACTGATGACGAAAGCGGGTAACAAACATTTCTAAAGGCCTGCTATTGCAGAGGTATGTCATTTATGAAATCGTACAGGCTGCGACTAATGAAAAGACATCTTTTCTCTATGATTATATACAGTTTAACTTTGTTTTCCAGTTGTATTGATGAGACGACATCCTTAGCATCTTTTTAGGA
>NW_024641975.1:0-455 GCF_008729295.1 Plectropomus leopardus
CAATTAATTTTGTGGATTCACTCTAAAATCCAACGTTTTGGGTCTGTGAATGCATCACAACAGGCGGAGCTTCTTTTTCACCATAGCATTTTGTCACTCACAGGGTGCATAACTGATCTGTAGATCTCTTCACAACTGAACAGATCTCATCAATAGATGAAAGGAGCTGTTTGTAGATGTTTGTAGTGAAATCAAAGTTTTATACCATGCAGAGTGAATGTTTCCTATTCAATGTGCCTTACCTTGTTCTGCAGCATCTCTGCTGTATATACAGTGTTTCCTCTAGGATTTTTTTCAGCAGCGGGGGCAGGCTCTCCGGGGAGCCGTGGCGGCGTAAACAAATGACGCTTTTTAAAGGCTGAATGTAAAAATAAAAAATAATAACAAAAATTCAACAATAAAATAATGAAAACAATAAATAATAATTTCTTGATGGGGCTGTAATCAGTGGCAAA
>NW_024641976.1:0-392 GCF_008729295.1 Plectropomus leopardus
TGATTTGATTGTAAGTCGACGTCCTTTTGTCGTCATCTTATCGTGTCTTCAGTTAATTACGTCCCCTATCGGGCTCTCCATCTGCAGATCTCACTTACAGTGTTAAACGGATTACATCCGAGCGCCTTGTAGCTCAAATCACATCATCAGCAGGAGAAGGAGGAGAAACCGGAGGGAGTCACGAGTCTTTGATACGGAGCCTCCTCTCCTGTGATTTCTTTACATCATCTTTACCGTCGGAGCTGTTTCTGATGAGGAAAACAAATCTAAAGAGGGAATAATGCTCAAAAAGACAGATCCCGTCTGTGAACTTTGACCCCAGAGCAGATGTTACAGAAGCGTTGGCATCGACTGCAGCCGCAGACGACGTTTCCTCTGTTTCTAATTTTGAG
>NW_024641977.1:0-209 GCF_008729295.1 Plectropomus leopardus
CATTGACTGTGACAGGTCACAGTCAATGTAGCTGCTGATCACTGACATATCCCAGACTGTCAGCAGCTACACTCACACACTGACATATCCCAGACTGTCAGCAGCTACACTCACACACTGACATATCCCAGACTGTCAGCAGCTACACTCACACACTGACAGATCCCAGACTGTCAGCAGCTACACTCAAACACTTAAGATATAGTATA
>NW_024641979.1:0-326 GCF_008729295.1 Plectropomus leopardus
ATTATACATTAATATTTTTTCCTTGAGTTAATTTCTAACCAACATCAGTCCTAATCATAAATATCAAATATTCATTCATTTTCAGAATTTTAACCCTCTAAATGCCAGATTTTTGTCATGATGCCACCATGTTTTTAGATGAAAAAAAAGAATTATGTTCAATATCCTCCATGTATCTGAATGTAGCTGCTGACAGTCTGGGATATGTCAGTGTGTGAGTGTAGCTGCTGACAGTCTGGGATATGTCAGTGTGTGAGTGTAGCTGCCGACAGTCTGGGATATGTCAGGGTGTGAGTGTAGCTGCTGACAGTCTGGGATATGTCAGT
>NW_024641980.1:0-319 GCF_008729295.1 Plectropomus leopardus
CAAATTATAACGATTAGATACGTATTATATTTTGATGCGGTCCAGTCCAGCCTGTTCTCAATTTTGCCACTTTTGCTGTGATTTTTGCGTAAGATCTTGACACCAAAAGCCACGTTTTGTGGATGGCTGTATGATACGCCACTGAACGGCATCAGGTTGAAATTCAGCTGGTAATATAAAGAGCACGAAGGTCCCTGTTGGAGTTCAGTTTTCGGCTCTCGTTTGAATTTGATGTTTTTTTTCTGCACCTTACGATAAGCATCTTTTGTCTAAACTATCTGTGCCAGCATGGGTTTTTTAGTTTTGTTTTTTGTTAGTT
>NW_024641981.1:0-556 GCF_008729295.1 Plectropomus leopardus
CATGAGCTTATTTTTGAGGCTGTGGACCTTCTTCAGTAGCTTTGCTCCATCAAGTTCAAAAAAAAAAAAAAAGCTTTTGAAAAGCTTCAAATGTGTTATTCAGCTGCTTTGGATATTCGAGGTTGAGGGCATATATCAGTCCTATCAGCAGTACACATGCCTTTGTTCGGCTTCCACATCCTTCCATCACTTGGTTCCCAATCACAATAGATACATCTGATGGATCCTCCTCAGCCATGATATTGTGCATCATGATCACCTTCATCGTTTTGTCTGTGTAGTCCTCACATTCCTACATGTTAAAAAGAAAGAAACAAAAAGCATACACATTTTTAATTTAAGTATATCATTTAAGATGCTGTTCCAGTTGTGGTGGAAGTTTTAAAGGAGTCCTATTTACCAGATCACATTTAAGGATGGAACAACATCTAAGGAGAACAACACAGAGGATCATAACAAGAGGCAACAGTCAACTGACATTGAGGACTGAGCAATGATTCACAACAAGGTGAAGCAGAACAAGATTCAACAAAAACATGTAAAAGTGATCACTCGC
>NW_024641982.1:0-200 GCF_008729295.1 Plectropomus leopardus
ATAGCAGCAATAAAGCAGTATATAGATAAATAGAAGAGAACAAGAAGTGTGCTCAGTTATGTCTGGTGTACACACAACTATAGGTCGCTCACTATCTGAAGTGCTCACAAAGTAACTGAAAACATGTACACACACTATGAATAAAAAACGCACATATGCAGTCACCAATGTCAAACCCATACATTGAATCATTCACCGAA